>NC_089745.1:50646493-50686493 GCF_040412425.1 Macrobrachium rosenbergii
TCCGTAAAGGGGCAAGGCGATGGGGACTCCTCGAAACTCCAAGCAATGGCGTGTGGGCTCGAGGAATACGGTTGAAGGGCACGAGGAGAAGTATACTTTGGGAAGGGCCACGTGGTTAGGATGCAAGGGCATCGGTGGGGCCAGGTGTTGAGGACGTCTTCACAAGTTCACTCCATATCTTCCAGCCAGCGTGTGTGTCGAGACCTCGTGGGCTTTTTCTTTTATCCTCCTATGGGACAGGGGTGCGCCCAACACAGATGCTTTGACTCATTGCACCTGCTGCCCGCAGGGGAGGTTTTGGCCTGTAAGAGAAACACCCAAGCCAGATTACTTTTGCCTCGAAGGAAAGATCTTTATCAAAAATGGGAGCGCCTTTAATCTTTTAACCCTTGTTTTTAAGTCGATAGACAGATGGTCTATCGATCGGCCGGCTGGCAGTAAATGAATAACCAACAACAACAAAAGGGGGAGGTAATTTGCTAGCGAATTCTTGCTAATCATAATACCTCCCCATACAAGATGATGTACATACCTCCCGGGTGTGTACATCGATATTCAAGAATGAGCGGCAAATGCTTTACGTTACTCTACATTCTGCCTTGCAATGAACTTTACTCCTAAGGGTTTTATGAAGCTGAGACATTACTTTTAATAACACATTGGGACAATTTTCGTTAACAGAACGCAAAGTGATTTAAACACTTGCAAAAGAATAATTACTTTAGATTTGGTTACCCACTGGTAACTTTATAATGTGACTCGAACAATTGTGAATTAATTAAGATTATAGGACCACGTATATGAGGCTATGGCCAACAAATGAAAAGAAAGGTTATTGTTCAAGAATTAAAATACACGGTTACTTAATTTTAGATAAAATGCATGCGGTTAGTACAATCTGCCTTGAAGAGGCTGTGTAAATGAAAAACAGCGTTTATTTTTGTAAATGACATCCCCTTTTACGATACTGTAATGACTATACATATTCGCATTGATAATTTATCTTCGTTTTAACGTACTTTGCTCAGCTTAGTTCGGCCCCACACGGATTTTGACAGCCGAATATGACAGGGCGAGAGTATTCGCGAGGTTTTAATTCGCTAACCTTAAACTACGCTAATTTTATGCGTCCACTGCCTACTCAATGTTATGACGGGGCGAGCAGACAAAAGATGTGGGGTAGGACAAACAGAGATCTTGGAAGGAAATGGAAGGGGGAAAAGGGATAATAATAACAAAAGGAAAATTACCAAGACATTACGAATGAAACTTGACCGCATATGAAAGGCGGGACACGTCCCTCAGAGCTTACAAAAGGGGCATTTAAATCACAAGGGCAAGAGTTTATGACTCGCGATTCATTAAAATAAAGATAACTAAATGACTAAAAGAAAGTAAATGATATTGGCAGAAGAGCTAAGGGAAAAAGAGTGAGGGTTTTATTGTGTTAGGCGGGAATTTATCGTCCTTTGCCTATAAATTACGGCCCGGACTATCACTTCAGTCCCAGGGCGAGGAAAGTGCACCCGAAGGGCGCGACTCCTTCAGGAGGGGCTGACACGCACTCCCGGTGCCAAGGTATGGGCGCAAGGGCGTGCCACTTCTCACTCTGTTATTCTTAATGATTTATACATTGTGTGGGGAATGGTATCCCGTATTTAATTGCCTCTTGTGGGGATAATTCAAGGGAAGATTAATAGAAGGTGATAAGAGATAGAAGTTCCTGAGGAACGGAAGAAGATAGAGGAGGGTCTGACATCCCCTTCTGGATTAGGGGTGCCAAGACCTTCGAAAAATGAAATGGTGGCACAGGTGCCAGGGGAGCTCTAGAGCTCTTTGTAAATTACCTGGAATGTCCCACGCCCGTGGTAATTTCGCCTCGAGCCTTTCTTAATGGGACAGTTGTCCTCGGCCGGGGAAGCGGAGGGCCCGCGACCGGAGGGCGGCACGGAGTACCACCTGGGCCTGCTGATGCGACAGCTGGCGCAGGAGTGTTCCGTGCGGGTTCTACCATGATCCGTCGCGGCTCTTGTAGTTCATCGGCCAAGTGAGATATGGCAGAATCCTGACTTGCAATTGCGTCGGCGACGGGCTGAGGCAGAGAGGAGGCGGTCGGGGTGGCGTGAGCGGCTCGCAGGTAACGATGACCAGCTCAGGCACGGGTTGCGAGGCCGCACCTGCAGGTGAGCTTCGCGGTGGTCGGGAGGAACCGTCTCTCTGACCGACGCTGGTAGAGGTGCCAGGCGGGGAAGAGAGGGGTCCTGAGTTGGATCCCGTGAATGGAGATCGGCGAAGCGCTCTGGCGCTGGCACTAGGGCAGAGTCAGGCGCTATCAGAGGTTTCTTGGGCTCGTCGGTCAGGACGGACGAAGCTTGGCCCTGCTCGGGGCATGCAAGTGGCACCGGCAGGAATTTGGCATCTCCTGAAGGAGATTTGATTGGGGCCCTGGCACTGGCACTGAGGCAGGGCCGGGCACTGGAATTGGATCGGGAACCGATCGAGGGGCCACTGTACATTGTACTCAGGTGGCACTGGTGGGGACTGCACGTCCTTCTGGTACCCAGGGGCGCCAGTCTTGGCTGAGGAGAAGCGGGGAGGATTACTCGTGCCAGCGGAATGATTCGGGGAATGTGGACCCCTAGATTGTCGTGATTTCGGTGGGGACTGGAAGTCCTGTCCCAGGATGACGTCATAGCCTCCGGGGAGATGGCTTGCTACTGCAAGATTGCACATTTTGGATTGGTGAGGTCGTGAGACTCTCAATTGGACCGTAGGGAGTATCATCTTAAATTGATTTATTCCCTCGATCGTGACGAGTTTTCGTCTATTGACGATAGGGAACTCTGTCCCTCCGGATGAGGGAGATTTGTGCGCCCGAGTCCTCGAAAGCAGTGACTCGGCGCGCGGGCTCGCTATCTCGTGGAGGGGCCACGATACAGGCCCTTCGGCGGGAGGGCCTAACGACTGGGGATCTGTGACGGCCAAGGCGACGGTGGGAGTAGGTGATTTATTATTGCGTGGGCATTTTTCGCCCATGCGGAGAATGGCCATAGACCTTGCACGCCGTAAAAAAGGTCTGGCTAAAGTCTTTCCGCTGCCCCTGTGGAGGGCGCAGGCGAGTTATTTGTCGGTTTTCCGGGGAGAGAGAGAGCCGGTTTCTTGTTCGGCACTGTTCGGAGGAATGCCCCGTTTTCTTGCAATAATGGCAAGTTAGGGGCTTGCCCGAGTTCCCATTTTGTGGGAATTTGAACCTCCGAGGAGGGACGGGGATTTATTTTCCGCCCCATGGATCCTTCTTGAGGGTGGTGAGTTTCCCACATATCTGCTATTCGGCAACACTCGGTGAGTGTTGCTGGGGCTTTTTCCACTATATGAGTGGCGAGGGCAGGAGGGGCGAGCGCAGGAAATGCTCGAATTTAAACCGCTCGAGTACCTCGGCGGTGTTAGTGGCTCCTTCGGAATCGAGCCATTTGTCAACGCCGCTCCGAATGATACGCCCAATCGGACCAAGTCTGGCCTGCTTCTCTGGGCTGCTCTCTCCAACGTCTCCTCCACCGCTCGGGGGGTAATCTCGTACGCCTTCATAACTGCTTGGCGCGACGGCTTCCCAGTTTCCCCGATCGTCTGCGGGAAGGGCGTGGTAGGCAACGAGGGCCTTTCCGCCCAGGAATTTAGTGAGAACAAGGAGAGTTCCGCGGGGAGAGATCGCAGCACTCCAGGACTCGTTCGGCCCTTTCAAGCCATACTTCGGGTTCGGACTCGGTCCATTTTGGCATGAACGAGTGAGCTTGGCTGAGGGCACTCATCCCCGCGGCAGGGGGCGGGGCTGTGGCGTGCTGTCGTTCTAGCACCTGGAGCTCATGGGCGCGTTCTCTCTCTCTCTCCTCACGTTCTCTCTCCTCTCGTTGTTCTTGAGCAATTCGTTCTCTCTCTCTCTCCTGCTCTTGGGCAATTCTGTCTCTCTCTCTTTCCTCACGTTCTCTCTCCTCTCGTTGTTCTTGGGCAATTCGTTCCCTCTCATCTCGTTGTTCTTGGGCAATTCGTTCCCTCTCTCTCTCCTCACGTTCTTTATCCTTCTCCTGCTCTTGGGCAATTCTTGCCCTCTCTCTCTCCTCACGTTCTCTCTCTCTCTCTTCACGTTCTCTTGCTCTCTCCGCCTTGGCATCGTCCACTCGCTCTTGAACCCATGCTCTCAGATCTTGCCCCGATAGTCCCATGTCCTTCCCAGCGGACATGTAGAATTTGAAATCCTCGTTTTGTTGGGCTCTGGTATTAGCCATCTTGGAATAATGGGTATAGGATATGTCTGAAAAGACTCTTTGTTAAAATTGGATGTGTCTTGGAGGAACGTGGTTGTTCTTGGCGAACGACAGTTTTAATATCGTCTCGGAAGACGTAGTTGGATTTTGTCACGCTCGGACTTGGCGGCTGTAGCGTGAAGTTAAGGAGTTGTTCTAACGAACTAGAATGATCAGTCCCGTAAGGGCTTAGATGTGTGTGAACTACACTATATAATGTCTCAAAAGTACTTAATTTTGGGTTCCGGCAGGAATGAGAAATTCTCGCCACGTGCGACGTAGAATTTTTGTATGAGTCTCTGAGGACTGGAATTTGGAGAAATTCTCGCCACGTGCGACGTAGAATTTTAGGAGTCTCTGAGGACTGGAATTTGGAGAAATTCTCGCCACGTGCGACGTAGAATTTTAGGAGTCTCTAAGGACTGGAATTTGGAGAAATTCTCGCCACGTGCGACGTAGAATTTTAGGAGTCTCTGAGGACTGGAATTTGGAGAAATTCTCGCCACGTGCGACGTAGAATTTTAGGAGTCTCTGAGGACTGGAATTTGGAGAAATTCTCGCCACGTGCGACGTACAGAATTTTAGGAGTCTCTGAGGACTGGAATTTGGAGAAATTCTCGCCCACGTCATTGACGTAGAATTTTAGGAGTCTCTGAGGACTGGAATTTGGAGAAATTCTCGCCACGTGCGACGTAGAATTTTAGGAGTCACGTAGGACTTGGAATTTGTGGAATTTGGAGGAATTCTCGCCACGTCATGACGTAGAATTTTAGGAGTCACTTAGGACTTGGAATTACGATTCGTCCCTTAGGACTTAGAAATTACTAACGGGAAACCCAAAGAGAAATGAATGGAAAAAAAAAAATGCTACACACGCGGGCATGGGCGGGGGGGGGGGGGGTGCAGGTCGTTTGGCCAACACCGGAGGTATTTTTAGATTCTGGGTGAATGAACCCGTATATTTATATACCGTCTGGGATTCGGAGAATTTCCCAGTCGTCTGAGAGGATAACAGTACAACGGCCTAGTAATTTTCCCTATAAGCGGAGTTTAAATTTCGCTTTCCTAACACCTAACTCGAATTCTAACTACACTGAGAGAATTTTCAGCAATGCAAGCTGACTTCGTCGTGTCCCACGTGGGAATTTATTCGCGCCTAAATAACAGTTCGCTCATTCGAAATGCGAAGTAAAATTTATCACAGAGGAATTTCTTTCGCACTATTCCTCGAAGCAAGAATATGGCAAAGATTTTAACACAGGAATTTTCGCACTATTCCTCGAAGCAAAAGATATGGCAAAGATTTTAACACAGAGGAATTTCGCACTATTCCTCGAAGCAAAGGATGGTTAGCACTGGTTATTTCCTAACTACCTATCCTGAAAGGCATGCATTAACGAATCTAATACGGCGGTTCTTTTCTCTCAGTGATTACATGCGTCCCTATTTCTAATTCCTAGGAACAGTCACGATTGTAAAAAGGTTTTGCTAAGATAAACACATTACTTACGTGGAATTTTCTGGATCTGTGTGCTGGTTTTACACAAAGGTTCATAATTGTCTCGTACCCAGCTTAGCTTTGCTAATAGCTGATCTGGCAAGTTGCAAATGCAATAAAGGAACACTAGGGGATCTGCAACTGCAAAACGAGATCTATGGCCAGGTCGCCATTTTTACGTTTTTCCGTGGTTTTAGTTTGAAATATGCTCTGTGAGACAGGTAGCAACAATTTACGGTAATTTAGCCTTGTGATTCTGACTTTGTGGGTACAGGAAAACGTAAAAAGAGGAAAACAAAGGAGAATTTCATATGAGCTTAGGGCTCTTGTTACTGAGGGAAATATTACGTAAAACACGTGGGCAAATTTAAAGGAGTGTATTTACATAAATGATATCAGTACGGGAAGAGGAACTCAAGTAGATTACTATCCTGAAGAAGGAGATTCCTACGGGATTGAATGAAACTGGGGATTCAGACACAGTCCGAGAAGCTTCCACGAAATAGGATCCCTCTGAAATGAGAGATATGCACATTATACGCCAGTAATGAAAATAGACAAAAGAATAATGAATTCGAAGCTGCACTGAGGGTGCCAAAGGAGTAATAAAGAATTAATACTGCCGATGCAAGAGGCGCACGGACATTAGACAAGGGAGATTTCTGGCTTTCTCTTTAAGAAAATATTACGAGACAAAAGCGTGACTGAAATGGGGCTCTTCAGGGCACTTTACCTTAGCAGATTTTCCGAGGGCGTGTAGAAGGCGGTCCGTGGATGACTTGCGATTTCCGAGGACGAGTTTCTTCCACGTGGTGAGATGCAAGGGCTTCCGTAAAGGGCAAGGCGATGGGGACTCCTCGAAACTCCAAGCAATGGCGTGTGGGCTCGAGGAATACGGTTGAAGGGCACGAGGAGAAGTATACTTTGGGAAGGGCCACGTGGTTAGGATGCAAGGGCATCGGTGGGGCCAGGTGTTGAGGACGTCTTCACAAGTTCACTCCATATCTTCCAGCCCGCGTGTGTGTCGAGACCTCGTGGTTTTTTTCTTTATCCCCTCCTATGGGACAGGGGTGCGCCCAACACAGATGCTTTGACTCATTGCACCTGCTGCAGGGGAGGTTTTGGCCTGTAAGAGAAACACCCAAGCCAGATTACTTTTGCCTCGAAGGAAAGATCTTTATCAAAAATGGGAGCGCCTTTAATCTTTTAACCCTTGTTTTTAAGTCGATAGACAGATGGTCTATCGATCGGCCGGCTGGCAGTAAATGAACAACCAACAACAACAAAGGAGGGGGAGGTAATTTGCTAGCGAATTCTTGCTAATCATAATAATAATATATATATATATATATATATATATATATATATATATATATATATATATATATATATATATATATATATATATATATATTATATATATATATATATCTTCACATTTTTGGCTACTCTTGTCTCTACAAAGCCTAGGATCAAAATGAAGAACCAAATGAAGAAATTCTGACCCCAGGGAACGATTCGAACCAACGTTCGGAACATCAGAACGAGGTAACGTTTTCCGTGTGAACTTCTATTACATATCTGTTATTGTGCATAACGTTTTCCGTGTGAACTTCTATTACATATCTGTTATTGTGCATAAATACACACTCAAAACACAAAAATTTATGGATAATTTTGTGCAAATTCGTGGTTACGAGAATAGTGGTTCCTAAGTAATAATCCAGTTTTTTAGTTTTCTGTAAAAGAGAACCTAGTGCCGGCTTTGTCTGTCCGTCGGCACTTTATTCTGTCTACACTTTTTTCTGTCAGCACTTTTTCTGTTCGCCCTCAACTCTTAAAAACTACTGAGACTAGAAGGTTGCAAATTGTTATGTTGATCATCCACCCTCCAATTATCAAACATACCAAATTGCAGCCCTCTAGCCTCATTAATTTTGACTTTATTTGAGGTTAAAGTTAGCCATAATCGTGCTTCTGGCAACGATATAGGATAGGCCACCACCGGGCCGTGGTTAAAGTTTCATGGGCCGCGGCTCATACAGCATTACACCGAGACCACCGAAAGATAGATCTATTTTCGGTTGCCTTGATTTTACGCTGTAGCGTCTGTACAAAAACTCGATTGCGCCGAAGAAACTTTGGCGCATTTTTTACTTGTTTTTATTCAGTAACAGATTTAAAACCTAAAACGAAATCACACCAAATTGCAACGGAATTTTCAGGTCTGCAATGGAAAGCAACCTCCTTATTGATGGGACATACAGTATTTTAAATTTTGATCCAATCAGAAACATGAAGCAAAAATATCCCTAGTCGTTTATCAAAACCTGATGAATTATAAACCAATCTTTTGTTTCTTTTCCAGTTGTCTGGTAATCACGAAGAAAATGAGTAATCACTATGCAGTTCGCATTCAAAAGAAACTTTGTCATTTTCCTTCCGATAATTAATCAGGACGTTGTTCATTAATAACGAGAGATTAATAACGATCCTAAAACTCTGTAAATGAATTGGATTTCACCGGAATGCTGAACACTAATGATTGCGACTGACGCAACTGGTGTTCAAAGTGAGACTCTTTTGCAATCGACTGATGAACAATCACGTAAAAAGTATGATGGACAATAAGATATTTAAAAAAATTACCCAATTCCCTCTGAACAAAAGGGTTAACAAACCTTTTATTTGTCTTTTTTATCCTTAAACAATGATACTGTCATGGGTGAAACGATAAAAACTCACAAGTATATCATACATTGGAGTTAAAAGCACAGAAAGAATACATGAATATAAACAAGTAAAAAATGTGCCGAAGTTTATTCGGTGCAATCGAGTTTTCTGTACAGCCGTTACATCGTATAATAAAGGCCACCGAAAATAGATCTATCTTTCGGTGGTCTCTGTATAATGCTGAATGAGCCGCGGCCCATGAAACTTTAACCACGGCCCGGTGGTGACCTATCCTATATAGTTGCCAAAAGCACGATTATGGCTAAATTTAACCTTAAATAAAATAAAAACAACTGAGGCTAGAGGGCTGCAATTTGGTATGTTTGATGACTGGAGGGTGGATGATCAACGTACCAACTTGCAGCCCCCTAGCCTCAGTAGTTTTTAAGATCTGATGGCGGACAGACAAAGTGCTGACAGAAAAAAGTGCGGACGGACAGACAAAGCAGGGCACAATAGTTTTCTTTTACAGAAAACTAAAAAGGGAAAAATGCGCCTTAGTTTCTTTGGCGCAATCGAGTTTTCTGTACAGCGTATAATGCTGTTTGAAACTCTCAGCCACAGCCCATGAAACTCTTAACCGCGGGCCCATGAAACTTTCAGCCACGACCAGGTGGTGGCCTGTGTTGTTGGCACCTATAGCGGCACCAGACGCACGATCATGGCTAACTTTAACCTTAAATAAGATAAAAAATACTGAGGCTAGAGGGCAGCAATCTGGTATGCTTGAAGGTTGGAGGGTGGATGATCAACATCCCAATTTGCAGCCCTCTAGCCTCAGTAGATTTTAAGATCTGAGGGCGGACAGAAAATGTGTGGACGGACAGATAGATAGCCATCTCAATAGTTTTCTGTTACAAAAAACTAAAAAAGGGAAAAAGCAATCAAATGATGTCACAGATTGTGCATTTATCAGTTGCCGGGGAGAAATGAAAGAGGAAGGCTTGAAAAATGTAGATGCAACCTTTCAACGTCAACACTGTCAGGGTGCCAAATATACATTAAAATTCGAGACTGGTCAAGAAAAATACTTCCGTAAGGTGCTAAATCCCATCTGTAAGAAAAGGTAAAAGTAATGTGTACAGTACTCCACGTGTGGTGCTATGACGGCACTACCGGCCCACGAGGTTATTACATTATCTTGTGAGCAGCAATATTTCTCGTAGCGATAATACAGCCCTGATGACACCGCTTCCAAGAAACTGAAGAGACGAAAAGCACATTTCGAAGTGTAACACGGGAGATCTGCCTCTCTCTCTGTGGAAATCTGTCATGCTTTTTTCCTTAAAGCCTCACTTCTAACCAGAAAAAAAAAAAACTTAGCGTATTTCTCACGTGTTGAAAATTTCGTTATCTCCTCCTACAACTAACTGAAACTCTTCGTTCTCTTATGTTTCTTCCCGCGAAACATGATGCTCTCTTCAATTTGGTAGAATGTTTATATAATGTTCTCATACAGGATGACACCATTAACATCAAAACCTGCGATTACTGACCGAGAACAATTATCTTTTCTTTTTTGACGATTATCAGAGATTGTGAAAATTACTGTGCATCTACTTTCGACGTTTATAATCATATAACCATTCTTTCTTCGAAAACAATTTTAGGAAAATCTTATTTTGTCACTCTACATTGCAAAAGAACAGAACAGTGTGCAAAGCAGGTTCGTAAAACCCAATTAAAGTGTTTGCATTTTATTCCAATTTCGCCAAGTCTGATTTATTGCCTTTATTTATTCTATGGTAAACAATGGGCTATACAATCATCAATAATACAGTTTCTAAAAATGACGCCAAAGATTCGTAGGAATAAAACAAATGCCAAAAACCGAGAGAAATTTCCATGTTCCACGCTTTTCCCCAATATATTTGGAGGCGATTTCGTATTATAAAATTCATCGTTAAGGTTCGGAATTTATGGTCGCAATTTTATCAGAAATCCTCGGCAAAGTAAAAGACGCTTCATTAATCTTGTCGTAGAAATATTGTGACATAAATTCCGCTCTTTATATTTCTGACGGCTTCGGTCTACGGGAATGTATTGCGACTACGCCATCCTTTCTTCTTACGCCGAAGCTTCTATGATTTAGTTTTAATGTTGTCGTCTCCTTTATTCCCAGACGATTCTATTTTGAATGGGTTCGGGAGACGTGCCATAACTTTTATTCAAAGAATCCTTTACTTCACCCCAACGATCATTTATTTTTATGCTCGAAATAATGCAACCTTTCCTCTACATAGACACGATTTGAAAAAAAACCACAAATTGGAGAAGAAATACATTTAAAACCACATACTGTTTCGGAGCGTCATGCTCCCTCTTCAGTGTCTACACAACGAGGAGTGAGCATGTATGAGATTTGAATACGTTTGTTCTCCAGTTCGTGCTTTTTTTCCAAGTTCCAAAGTTCGATACTGATCTGTTATCTCTGACACCTATTCCCGTTCTGTATTTGCAGGTTTTTTTTTTTTTTTTACAAGTTTTAAGAGTTCCATACTGATCTGTTATCATAGATAACGATTCCTGTTTAGTATTTTCAGTTTTTTTTAAGTTCCAAAGTTCGATACTGATCTGTTATCATAGACCCCGATTCCTGTTCTGTTTTTGCGGTTTTCTTTCCAAGTTCCAAAGTTCGATACTGATCTGTTATCATAGACCCCGATTCCTGTTCGGTATTTGAGGTTTTTTTTTTTAAGTTCCACACTTCGATAGTGATCTGTTATCACAGACACCGATTCCCGTTCGCTATTCGCTATTTTTTTCAGTTCCAAAGTTCGATACTGATCTGTTACCATCGACACCGAATACCGGTCGGTATTTTCAAATTTTTTTAAGTGCCAAAGTTTGATAATGATCCGTTATCACAAACACCGATTCTCGTTCGGTACTTGCGGTTTATTTTTTCAAGTTCCAAAGTTCAATACTGATCTGTTATCATATGTCCCGATTCCCGTTCGGTATTTGTTGTTTTTTTCAAGTTCAAAAGTTCGTTACTGATCTGTTATCACAGACGCCAAATCCCGTTCAGCATTTGCCATTTTTTTTAAGTTCCAAAGTTCGATACTGATCTGTTATCACAGACGCCAAATCCCGTTCGGTATTTGCCATTTTTTTCAAGTTCCAAAGTTCGATAATGATCTGTTATCATAGACCCCGATTCCCGTTAGGTATTTGTGGTTTTTTATTTAAGTTTCAAAGTTCGATACTGATCTGTTGTCACAGACAATGCATCCTGGTCGGTATTTGCTGCTTTTGAATCAAGTTCCAAAGTTCGATACTGACTTGTACCACAGACATCGATTCACATTCTGCATTTGCAGTGTTTTTTCAAGTTCCATAGTTCAATACTGATCTTTTATCACCGACTCAGCTTTCTGTTCGATATTTGCAGGTTTTTTGAAGTTCCAAAGTTCGATACTGATCTGTTATCAAAGACCCCGATTCCCGTTCGGTATTAGCGTTTTTTTTTTTTTTGTAAGTTCCAAAGTTCGATACTGATCTCTTATCACAAACACCGAATCCCGGTCGGTATTTGCTGTTTTTTCACGTTCCAAAGTTTGATGCTGATCTGTTATCACAGACACCGAATCCTGGACGGTATTTGTTTTTTTTTTTTTTTCGTTTTTTTCAAGTTCCAATGTTCGATACTGATCTGTTATCGCAGACAGCACATCCCGTTCCGTATTTGCAAAGATATGCCGCAGTAACTCCGCTGCGGCATTTTTGCCAGTGCAACCTTGACGCAGCCAATGTAACTCGACGATTCACTTGCGTTTCCGAATGAAGTTGTGATTTCCCCTGTCTACGCCAATTTTGAGCCTGTCAGTTTCCCGTACGGATATTTTCCCGCTGTCTTTGCTAGGCAATATTTCACGTTCTTTTTTTCCCCTTTGTTTTAAAAGGTTTGTCTTTTTTCCGTTTACTTTTTTAAAGCATGCGCTTTATTTTTTATGCTAGATTTGGTTGCCACTGTGGACATTCAGTTTCTCTGATCTAATTTAATTTTTTATCATGAAGTGTGATGATTTAATAAATAAAAGGTAAAAAAAAAAGTAGCACGTAACTTATATAAGCATCTAAGGAATAAACCTGGGTGTATTAAAAGCTAAATATGTTCGTTTTGGGTAAAAATAATACATAATCGGAAACAAAATGGGTATCCGAAGAGCCAGAATATCCGGTGCCAGGCTCGTAGAGAAAAGTACCAGTCACAAACGCAAACGTAAAGAATTATTGATAAATGAAATTCATGGGGCACTTTCGGCCATTCACCGTTAAAGACAGTGAACAGAGGGAATTGAAGTGGCTGGACAGCGATATCAGGAGCACTAGAGAATAAATGAGACGAAGTACTAGGTTCTAAAGGTGAAACTGGGAGAAAATCCACAGTTGCATTAAAAAGTGATAGTTCAAGAGGTTGGATAGCAAGACTAAGGAAAGGAAGTGGGAATGGAGGTAAAGTAAAAGGCTAATAAGTGGGTGCAGCTATGGGCCTAAGGGACGCTGCAAACACCCTTTAGTAATGCCTACAGTGTACCACGTGAGGTGCATTGGCAGCACCAAAGTCTAATCGCACTACCGCCTTACGGGAACGTAATCTGACGTGGTCCAAATTTCAGGACCCAAATATTATGTGACACTGCTTCAAAACATCATTTACCCCAAATTTACATAGATTCTCCACCAAATCGATGACAAACGCATCTTCATAGAAATATCAATACGCGAAAGCATCTTGGAAGTCTTGCATGCAAATAATAATTAACATTTTACCATTTGCATACCAGAATTCAAAGAAGCTTTCACGCTTCAGCGCAAATACACGCACGCACACGAAAAATATATAAAGAACTAGCCTCAACGGCGGAAGTTTCGGAGTTCGATTCCCTATATATAAAGTACTTGCCTCACCAGCGGAAGAAGTTTTGGAGTTCGATTGTTAAAACACACTATGCCCTTCTTGAATTATGCAATGAGTTATGTACCTGGTAGTTAGTTGGCTTACGTGGGTCGTGGCCAAGGTGGGTAAAAAAGTGTGGTGCTACTAGCCCCATCCAAAAACACTTAGTGATATATAAATTATATATATATATATATATATATATATATATATATATATATATATATATATATATATATATATATATATATATATATATATATATATATATATATATATATATATATATATATATATATATATATATATATATATATATATGTATGTATATATATATAAATCTATATACATATATATCTTATATATATATTACATATACATATATATATATATATACGTATATACACACATATATGTATATGTATGCATATATATACATACATATATACACATACTTACACAAAAAAAAATTTTTCATTCAAATGTCGGTATTCCAGTGCTACCCCTGCAATATTACAGTTCCAAAGTTACAGCAATACGTTCAGGATCGTAAATCCTGCGCAATGATACCAACGGCATCCGTTGCTTTATAGTCCTTTCATTCCCATTATTTTCCTAAAATATCCGAGGCAGTTTGTTCAGCTGTCGCCATTAAGGCCTTTTTTACCCCAAGACTTAATTATATTGACGAGATCCGTTCCATTTATATGTCAAAGGTTTGCACGGATCACCGCGTTCATCCGAGTTGTTTAGTCATTTTAGTTTTCTGTGAAAGAAAACTATTGTGCCGGCTTTGTCTGTCCGTCCGCACTTTATTCTGTCCGCACTTTTTCTGCCTGCTTTTCTTTCTGTCCGCACTTTTTTGTCTGCACTTCTTTCTGTCCGCACTTTTTCTGTCTGCACTTCTTTCTGTCCGCACTTTTTCTGTCTGCACTTCTTCCTGTCCGCACTTTTTCTTTCTGCACTTCTTCCTGTCCGCACTTTTTCTGCCTGCTTTTCTTTCTGTCCGCAGTTTTTTGTCTGCACTTTTTCTGTCTGCACTTCTTTCTGTCCGCACTATTTTTTGTCTGCACTTCTTTCTGTCCGCATTTTTTTGTCTGCACTTCTTTCTGTCCGCGCTTTTTCTGTCTGCACTTCTTCCTGTCCGCACTTTTTCTGTCTGCACTTCTTCCTGTCCGCACTTTTTCTGTCTGCACTTCTTTCTGTCCGCACTTCTTTCTGTCCGCACTTTTTTTGTCTGCACTTCTTTCTGTCCGCACTTTTTCTGTCTGCGCTTCTTTCTGTCCTCACTTTTTCTGTCTGCACTTCTTCCTGTCCGCACTTTTTCTGTCTGCACTTCTTTCTGTCCACACTTTTTTTGTCTGCACTTCTTTCTGTCCGCACTTTTTCTGTCTGCACTTCTTCCTGTCCGCACTTTTCTGTCTGCACTTCTTTCTGTCCACACTTTTTTGTCTGCACTTCTTTCTGTCCGCACTTTTTCTGTCTGCACTTCTTCCTGTCCGCACTTTTTCTGTCTGCACTTCTTTCTGTCCACACTTTTTTTGTCTGCACTTCTTTCTGTCCGCACTTTTTCTGTCTGCACTTCTTCCAGTCCGCACTTTTTCTGTCTGCACTTCTTCCTGTCCGCACTTTTTCTGTCTGCACTTCTTCCTGTCCGCACTTTTTCTGTCTGCACTTCTTTCTGTCCACACTTTTTCTGTCTGCACTTCTTCCTGTCCGCACTTTTTCTGTCTGCACTTCTTTCTGTCCACACTTTTTTTGTCTGCACTTCTTTCTGTCCGCACTTTTTCTGTCTGCACTTCTTCCTGTCCGCACTTTTTCTGTCTGCACTTCTTCCTGTCCGCACTTTTTCTGTCTGCACTCCCTTCTGTCCCCACTTCTTCTGTCTGCACTTCTTTCTGTCCGCAGTTTTTCTGTCCGCCCTCAGTCTTTAAAAACTGCTGAGTCTAAAGGGCTGCAAAATGCTATGTTGATCATCCACCCTCCAATCATCAAACATACCAACTTGCAGCCCTCTAGCCTCAGTAGTCTTTATTTTATTTAAGGTTACACTTAGCCATAATCGTGCTTCCGGCAACGATATAGGACATGCCACCACCGGGCCGTGGTTAAAGTTTCATGGGCCGCGGCTCATACAGCATTATACCGAGACTACCGAAAGATAAATCTATTTTCGGTGGCCTTGATTATAGGCTGTACAGAAAACTCGATTGCGTCGAAGAAACTTCGGCGGATTTCTTACTAGTTTATTCTTAAATCGCTTTTGAGTATAATAATAATAATAATAATAACAATAATAATAATAATAACAATAATAATAATAATAATAATAATAATAATAATAATAATAATAATAATAATAATAATAATAATAATAATAATAGTTAGAAACGGGAAAACAGCAAACAATTTTTTTCCGAGAACCCCTTTAAAAATGATTTTTATATTTACCAATGCAAGCAATCTTGATATCAAAGGATAACACTTAGGAGATTCGCAAAAGTGCAAACGTTAAGTAATTATCTTTTGAGAGGATTACATTCTAAATACCGGTTTTATAGGAGTAAATATTACGTAACAGGTTTATTGGTTAAATGTCAATTGGAGTTTTTACGCGCTTAGTTGTCTCGTAATAGATTTACAGGTTTGCAGGCGTAAATGTCAAATATGAGATTTACGAGTGGCAATGTCGTGAAATGGTTTTAAAGGTGTAAATACCATGAATACCAAGTAATGACTCTATGGAAGCTAATGGCAGGTAATGGCTTTGTATACAGGGTGAACCAAAAGTAGGTGGACTGTAAATGATGACATTTTCTTACATCAGTATTCAAATTATTTGCCATAACGAGTTATCTGGAAAGAAAAAAATATCAAATTTATATAAATTGACTTAGAAAATTTAATTTAACATGACACAAATTCCATAGTTACAATAAATACCATCATTATAGTATAACCCTAACACAAACCCTATTCCACTTACTGCCCACCTACTTTTGGTTCACCCTGTATATCAAGGTAAAGTAAAAGTCTTAGGTAGGTGGTAGTCAAAAACCAGGTTTACAACACTGAAACAACCAATAATTTCAAAGTAGCTCCTCTTAAAGTGTAAAGGGGCGGTGGTCAAGTGAAAATGCTTGAAGTCCAGGGAATTCATACTTTTAAAGGGGCTGGCATCATGTGGCATTTAAAGAACGGTACATGAGGTGCGGATTTCGAGAGGGCGCGGATCAAGTCTTTAAAGAATGGCATGCCTATAAATTTCAGGTAAGTACGAATCAAATGGCAATTTCTAATTGAATTTGATTATTGCACGTGGGTAGGAATCCAGGGATCTTTCCTAGATAGTGACCCCCAAGGGTTTTCGGGGGTAGTAGAGCTTCTTTGGAGGGGTGGGTAGAGCTCTCGGCTAGCACGCTGTTGGCCCAGCGTTCGAATCTCCGACCGGCCAGTGAGGAATTAGAGAAATTTATTTCTGGTGATAGAAATTAATTTCTCGTCATAATGTGGTTCGGATTCCACAAAAATCTTTAGGTCCCGTTGCTAGGTAACCAGTTGGTTCTTAGCCACGTAAAATAAGTCTAATCCTTCGGGTCAGCCCCAGGAGAGCTGTTAATCAGCTTAGTGGTCTGGTTAAACTAAGATATACTTAATTTTTCGGAGGTCGTTATCCAGGACTAATATTTTTTGGGGGGTCATTTCCTATATGATATTTACAGTCTTTCGTTTACGTTTCTACTGTAATCTCCAACAGGATTTGTACTAAATACGCCGCAAAGGGGGCAGGGGGGATAAATTCCGGTTAAAACACTTGTGGTCCACTATCTAGGGAGGATCCGAATCCAGTAACAATTTTAGGACACGAATAAAACGTTTGGTAAGTAAGTATCAATTACTAACTTTTGATGAACTTACATTTCAGGTCGGCAGGTTCCACGTAACAATCTTACGTCCCCATAGGGAGTTAGTACCGTCAGCGCACTCACTTGGTGCACTGTAGGCATTACTACAGGGCGGTTGCAGTGTCCCTTTAGCCCCTAGCCTTTTACTTTACCACCAATCACACTTACTTTCTTCAGTCTTGCTGTGCAAGTACCCAAACTCCCACTTTTCACTGTCTTAAGCGCTGAATGGCCGGAAGTGCCCCATTGCTTGGCAAGAACAGAATAAATTTCCTAAATCTATAAAAAAAAAAAGTAAATGGAATTAAGTAATAATTTCAGGTAAGTGGGAATTAAGTAACATTTACCCAGGAACGTAACAGCTTCTGGGGATTATAACAATGAAGGTGAAATTTTATAATAATTAGTGAGAAACGAGTCAAGTATCAATCACAGACAACAAATGACTTCAAGTATGGCGGAGTGACATAACAATTTCCCATGTGTTTAATAATTTCAGGTGGCTCAAACTAACATAAAAGATCTAAAATATAATTTTGGAAGGATTTTGGATCCTTCAACAGATAGTCGCCGAGTGATATTATTGTACTTGACTCCAACGAAACGCAAATATTAAATGAACTCATCTATGAAAATTCAGATATTTGAAACCCAGATTCCACCAATTGACAAAGCGACGGTTAAACTCATTTCCCACAACTAAAGCTTCCCATCGAAATCATTAATTATTAGCCAGTCACAATTTTTGAGAAACAAAAGCGGCACTAATTCTAAATTAAGCTTCTCGTATCCCCTAATTCATCATCGGTCATTGGCCACCGGGAAAATGGTTCCAGTGAACCGTAAGGCTCTAATTTATCAGTGGCGAAATGACACCTGTGTCAATTTGTGCAAAAAATTGATATATTAATCATTTATTCCAAAACTTGACGGCTGGATGTTCGATTCCTTTGTTACGAAATCAACCAATACCAATCTCAATTCACAATTTATTAATCTGCGATCATTCCGTTGCCTCAAGCCAAATATCAAATTGTATCATTCACTTTTTTCTTTCTTACTGATAAGAATCCATGAAATGAAATGATTTAGTCCACATCGAAGGAGCAAAATATACAAATCAGAGAAGCATAGATGTAAACGTATGTAATAAAAAGAAAGGTAAATGAGGCAACACGTTGTGGTTATTACAGTTCCGTACGGACATATATAGTTTATGATTATAAATGTACATAACGGCAACTGTGACAAAGCAACCAGTGAACTTTCAACATTTTTCACAGGCGACGAGAGCCAAGAAAAAAGATGGGAGATCAGATTATAATTGAACGGCAGAGATGGTAAGTAATACAGGAGTAACATGACAATCTTATTGCTAATCAGCTGTCGTTCATCGTTTTCTTTGACTACCTGAATGCGTTTTCTATAGATTTGAAAATCTTATCCCTTATTGAACGCCTGAAGCCCACCAGTCTGACTTCATTCTCTCGTCATTTCGATATGGTTTTCACAAGAATGCATGAGGTTTTTGCATTCCCAATATTTTGCCTCTGATAATAAAATAAAACCAATAAAAGAACAGAAACCTTTCAAAGTGCAGCTCCGTTCGAAAGCCAATAAAATACGTAAACCACAGACGCTGACCTGCCTACCTCAATCACGGAGGCTTAGCTGGACACGAAGCCATCCTTCAAGGGCGTCATTTCAAGAAGAGCTCTCTCTCTCTCTCGCGCCCTTTCGCCGTGATATCCGGTCACGTGTCTGATGACGTCAGCAGCAGCGCACTCCCTTTTATGGTGGCTATCAATACAGTTATAGTTCCCCAGCCGTTGCCCTGAAGTAGCATATGTTGAAGAGCTCAGAAGGGACTATAAAATGAGTCTATCAATCTTAGGCGAATGTCTGGTCATGCGATATAGATCTCTTTATAGTCGGCGAGGCTCTGCCAGATAGACTCGAGCCATCAATATGCCAAAGGGGGTGTTTTAAAGATTAATGTCACTTGTCAAGTAGCTTTCGGAAGGAGGGCTTGGACGCGTCTCGTCAATGGTAAACAACAGGGTTTTGCCTCTCTCTCTCTCTCTCTCTCTCTCTCTCTCTCTCTCTCTCTCTCTCTCTCTCTCTAAGGATGAGTATGTTGACCACTGTGAAGCTAATCTTTAAATGTCTTTTCTAGAATACAAAATATCAAAATACTTTGCTTCACCAAAGTAAATATATAAACTTTATTATCTTGATTCGTTCAGAACTTCGTCAGTTATTCTTACAGAAATCATCATTGGTATTATTTAAAGTACACATGCACCAGCATTTCCTCTGCAAGGGACTGAACCAGAAAGAGAAAATGAAATTATTCTTTCCTTTTTGAACTTCTACGTACGTATATGTCTGAAAGGTGTCAAGTAGACAAGTAAAAAATGCGCCGAAGTTTCTTCTGCGCACTCGAGTTTTCTGTAAAGCGTATCATAATGCTATATGAAATAATCAGCCACGGCCCATGAAACTTTCAGCAACGGCCCGGTGGTGGCATGTGTTGTTGGCACCAATAGCGTTGCCAGACGAACGATCATGGCTAACAGAAAAATAGAAAACTTCACAATAATTTTGAGATTAAGGAAAATTCCATAAAAATAAAGAGTTAAAATGTTAAAGTAAAGGAAACACACTCGACAAACGTCATGCTAGTCCTCGGAAGGAGGCCATCTTGAACCCACTTCCAGCGGCAACCTGGATCATTTGAATGACCCCGAGGTTGAACCGGCAATTCACAAAATTCTTTAGCGACCCTTCCACTTTCCCAAGCACTATTAGGAAATGATAACCAATACTCAGAAGGGAAAAGCCTCCAAAGGTTACGGAGAAGACTGTCAAAGAGAAGGGGGACATCTTCGTCCTTGAGTTTACCGTCGCCAATTCGGTATTTTCATCATCGCTGGACCAATCTCAGTGCAATCTGCGGACGACCAAACGTCAGAGGGGAAACTGATGAAATGTAATTGCATCGATAAATGCGGCGATGTGTGAGATGTAGGACGCTGATCTTTGGTTAATCGGTATTTTTGATTGTCTGATTATCTGTTTCACCAATTTTTTTTTTTTTTTTTTTAACTAGACACTCTTTCCCTGCGGATCTCTCTTGAGTTTATACTTTTTCGGTTGCAAGTGGTTTTAGCCATTTTCCTTATTCATGATCTTCAATACGAGAGTTTTTCTCATGAGAACTGCGGTTTCTTTAGCAAAGAATCCTTGGAAGTACTAATGATCTTTAATAAACAACATGAATACGAATGAAAAAAGAAATCAAGAAGGAATGAGCAATAGGTACCACACATAGTACATTACCTATGTTAAAATAAATATCGTCTTCCGTCTTATCCACAATTCAGGCCACCTCTAAAGTCTGAAAGACTGACCTATGACCTTGAAAAATCCTCCCTTGAATTGTGGGACAATCCTTCCATATGTGTCTCAGTCACCACGGTGACCGATGGACAAATACACTTCACCGAGATTATAACCTAGCTTACTGGTGCTGAAATTCCAGGCTACTGGAAAGTTCTACGAGGTCTCGATCTGAGATCCTACAGAAAAGAGGAACGAGTAGTTAGTTTACCAACAAAAATTTATTGTGAGCCATCCAACTTTTTTTTTGTGTGTGGAATAGATGCAAACGAACATAACTTGGAATAAACTGCTGGGCAGTGAATACAGATTTTGCTTCGTAATAATAATCTGATATGTATTTATGTACACACTTACATACACGTACACATGCTCCGTACACACACACACACACATATATACACATATATACGTATATATATGTGTATATATATATATATATATATATATATATATATATATATATATATACATACATACATACATACATACATACATACACACACACACACACACACACACACACACATATATATATATATATATATATATATATATATATATATATAATATACACACAGAATATGCTTGCGTACACAAGCGATACCCAATCCCGCGTCCACATAAATTTAAACCATTCACTTAGAGGAAGATCAAACCGGGAGAGGCGAATAAAACCCGCCGGAAAACCCCGCCACGAGGTGATGGAAAACGCCATAAATCCCAAGGTAACCGTAAGCAAGCGATAAAAGAATCGAAATTGGATCACTAGATAAGGGGAAGCCTCCCGCCAAATATATATAAACTGCGCGAGAGGACGGGCGGAGGAAGGAGCTCTTCAAATTCGGCGGCGGAATCATACCGCCAACGATAAAACCGGCTACAAAATAACAACATACAATGGTTTAATGGGCGTAACACATGTTTCTTTATAGGCCCATCGGACAGGGCCCTTGAGAAGAAGATAAAATTATTATTGGGCGGTTTCTATTAAAATCTTACAAACACACACACCCACCGACACATACACACAAACGCACACACTTACAATATATATATATATATATATATATATATATATATATATATATATATATATATATATATAAATATATATATATATATATATATATATATATATATATATATATATATATATATATATATATATATATATATATATGTATAATTTTACCCATTACCGTTACATGTTTTATATTCGCAAACATTAAGCTACAAATGCCATCCCAAGTCCAATTTACTCTACCTCCGAAATAATACCGAAGGGGAATTAAAGCCTATCACCGGTTCCTCACCTGGCGGATTCGATCCACCGACAGCAACAACCCCCCACTTTACAAATGGGTTTTCAGAAGAGGTAATAATTCCCCTTCAGTATTATTTCAGAGGTAGAGAGAAAATATTAAACGACATTTGCAGCTTAATGTCCGTGATTTTATATATATGTGTGTATATATATATATATATATATATATATATATATATATATATATATATATATATATATATATATATATATATATATATATATATATATGAATGTCTTTTCCTGTAATACTACAGTGTAATATGAAAATAAGAAGGCCCATAAAACACTATTTAAACGTTGAAACCATATATTTCAGGCACTTGTTTCTGTGCCCCTGTTCACTGGTAGAATATGGACAGGTGGAAAGTTACAATGGTATATATACAAAAACATGAAGGTGTGGCCTTGGGCCTCCGATGTTGAGGAGGTGGCGTTTCTTAAGAAGGAGGAGATTGACCAAATTCCCTAGTGGTTTTGGCCTCATTAGCTCCCGTTTGGCGATGGATCTGGCGGTCGCGTTTCTTGGGTCATCTTCTTCAAAAAGGGTGCGAGGATTAAGGTGTCAATGGCGTCCGATTTCCAATGTCCTCCTGACAGGTTCATATTGTTGGTTTGATTGATGATAGCAGATTCAGCATCTTTCTTTTGTACGGACAGCTACTCTTGAAAACCAACTCCGCCCCACTCCAGTTAATGACATGCCCTGTATTTCTAATATGTAGGAAAATTCCCGAACTCTCCGAAGCGTAACGTACTGATCTTTTGTGCTCTGTTATTCTTTGCGAAGGCGATCTACCTGTCTCGCCTACATAAATGTCATGACAATTACTACACGGTATCTTGTAAACTCCGGCTTCTTCCTTTTTTGTTATTTAAGTATACGTTAACGAGCGAACTCCCGATGGATTTGGGATAATGGAAAATGAAAGGATTATCAGAACTGAGTTGCTCGGTGGCCTTTTGGATGTTTTCATCGTATGGAAGCTTTATTTTGTTGTTGAAATCTATTTGTCTGTTGTGAGTGGGACCTCTGTAGTATATTTTATTTGCTTTATTAATAGCCCTCTCGATAATGTGTGGTGGATAGAGCAGTTGCGTTAGGTGTTGGCGGATCGTGTTAAATTCTTGATCAGGTACTCATTTGAACATATCCTAAGTCCTCTGAGGAATAGGTTGCACCCTACCATGATTTTTACGGAGACGTCGTGGTAGCTTAAGAAATGAATGTAGGAGACAGTGAAGGTGGGTTTTCTATATACTGTAAATGCATACCTGTTCTGTTTTCTTATGATCAGTACATCTAGGAACGGCAGTTTTCCGTCCTTTTCCCATTCTGTTTTAAATTTTTATGGTCGGAACTAGGAATTTAGCCTATTAAAAATTCCTTAAAGTCCCCCAGCTATTGTCCCAGAAAGTAAAGATATCATCTACATATCTAAGCCAGATCATATTATGGGGTTTGATAGACGACAAAAGTTCTGTTTCGAAATATTCCATGTACAATATTTCGAAACAGAATCTATCAAACCCCATAACATGATCTGGCTTAGATATGTAGATGATATTTTCTGGGACAATAGCTGGGGGACTTAAGGAATTTTTTAATAGGCTAAATTTAGTTCCGACCATAAAATTTAAAACAGAATGTTGAAAAGGACGGAAAACTGCCGTTCCTAGATGTACTGATCATCAGAAAACAGAACAGGTATGCATTTACAGTATATAGAAAACCCACCTTCTGTTTCTCTCTACATTCATTTCTTAAGCTACCACGACGTCTCCGTAAAAATCATGGTAGGGTGCAACCCTATTCCTCAGAGGACTTAGGATATGTTCAAATGAGTACCTGGATCAAGAATTTAACACGATCCGCCAACACCTAACGCAACTGCTCTATCCACCACACATTATCGAGAGAGGGCTATTAATAAAGCAAATAAATATACTACAGAGGTCCCACTCACAACAGACAAATAGATTTCAACAACAAAATAAAGCTTCCATACGATGAAAACATCCAAAAGGCCACCGAGCAACTCAGTTCTAATAATCCTTTCATTTTCCATTATCCCAATCCATCGGGAGTTCGCTCGTTAACGTATACTTAAATAACAAAAGGGAAGAAGCCGGAGTTTACAAGATACCGTGTAGTAATTGTCATGACATTTATGTAGGCGAGACAGGTAGATCGCTCTCGCAAAGAATAACAGAGCACAAAAGATCAGTACCTTCGGAGAGTTCGGGAATTTTCCTACATATTAGAAATACAGGGCATGTCATTAACCAGGGCGGAGTTGGTTTTCATGAGTAGCTGTCCGTACAAAAGAAAGATGCTGGAATCTGCTATCATCAATCAAACCAACAATATGAACCTGTCAGAGGACATTGGAAAATCGGACGCCATTGACAATTTTTAATCCTCGCACCCCTTTGAAGAAGATGACCCAAGAAACGCGACCGCCAGATCCATCGCCAAACGGGAGCTAATGAGGCCAAAAACCACTAGGGAATTTGGTCAATCTTCCTCCTTCTTAAGAAACGCCACCTCTCAACATCGGAGGCCCAAGGCCACACCTTCATGTTTTTTGTATATATACCATTGTAACTTTCCACCTGTCCATATTCTACCAGTGAACAGGGGCACAGAAACAAGTGCCCGAAATATATGGTTTCAACGTTTAAATAGTGTTTTATGGGCCTTCTTATTTTCATATATATATATATATATATATATATATATATATATATATATATATATATATACATATACATATATATGTATATATATATATATATATATATATATATATATATATATATATATATATATATATGTATATACTCGTACATATGTATATACATATATTACCGTCAGGGTCTTTGTTTGATGAAAGTACCTGTTGATGTTCACATCTTAACATTTCATTATTTACGAAGATGGCCAGTATCAACTGAACACGGGTATTTTGAATTAAATAATCAAGAATATGACATCAATTCTCTCTCTCTCTCTCTCTCTCTCTCTCTCTCTCTCTCTCTCTCTCTCTCTCTCTCTAAATTTTCCCCGTCTCGAAATCTGAACCACCATACCGCAACCAACAATGGCGTCTGATGTATCCGTTAATTTGAGGGAAAGTTATTCATCAGTATGACTTCCGGCACACAAAAGAAAATTGTAATTAAGACGTCGATCAAACTATGAGAATATAATCACCATCGCCTCTCTTTAACGACCAATCAATTATCGTACAACTTTATTCGTTTCTTCCTCGAATAATGACGTTTCTAGTTAGTGAAATGATAAGGATCTATTCACTCGGGATAGTTCACTAAATAAATGCGTATTCAGCCTTTTGATTTCTTTCCTGTCCCGTTCATTGTAATTTTAATGAGCAAAATCGTGAATCTTAATTAAATAACCGTCTGCTTATTTCTTAAAAATATTTGCCTTGAGTTACTCAAAAAAAGCCACTAATTAAATTTTACGCAAGTGCTAAAAATAAATTTTTCTTTGGCAAGGAACCTATCAATTATGATAAACGTTCAACGAACTTAAAAATAATGAAAATAATTATCTACTTAAAGAGACACGTACCAGTAATGACAAAATTTGATTTCACTACCCAAAATTTCCAACAAGTAAAATCAAAACAGTGGAATCTCCACAGTAATGTTTGTGAAGAATTAAGTAGAAAGCAAACAAGAATAATATTAAGGAAACACAAGAGAATTAAGAAAATACTGCGCTTTCAAATGAAACCTTTT
The DNA here is from genome assembly GCF_040412425.1 of Macrobrachium rosenbergii. Lineage (NCBI taxonomy): Eukaryota > Metazoa > Arthropoda > Malacostraca > Decapoda > Palaemonidae > Macrobrachium > Macrobrachium rosenbergii. Next base: position 50,672,328 of record NC_089745.1, read on the forward strand.
GTATCGATAACGAATGTGAATTTTCATTACATGAACAATAAGTGATAATGAACCTTTATATTTGAGCTGTCTCTCTCTACATCATTGTCTATGACAGCATCTGAAACAATAAAAAATTCCACTGAAAGTAAATTAAACATCGCCTATTACGAACAAACGAGAGAGAGAGAGAGAGAGAGAGAGAGAGAGAGAGAGAGAGAGAGAGAGAGAGAGAGATATTAATCCTGACATTCATTTCATCATTATAAATAAGACAGCATCTGAAACACATCAGTGCTGGCAATCAAATATTCCGCAGAAAGTAGAATTAAACATCGCCTATATGAAAAAACGAGAGAGAGAGAGAGAGAGAGAGAGAGAGAGAGAGAGAGAGAGAGAGAGAGAGAGAGAGAGAGAGAGAGAGATTAATCCTACTCTCATGATATCATTATGGCTAGGACATAATGATATCATTATGGCTGACATTTAAAAATTCCACAGAAAGTAGAATTAAACATCGCCCATTAGAGAGAGAGAGAGAGAGAGAGAGAGAGAGAGAGAGAGAGAGAGAGAGAGAGAGAGAGAGAGAAATAAATCCTATCTCTCATGATATCATTATGGATAAGACATAATGATATCATTATGACTGGCATTTAAAAATTCCACAAAAAGTAGAATCGCCTATTACGAGCAAACGAGAGAGAGAGAGAGAGAGAGAGAGAGAGAGAGAGAGAGAGAGAGAGAGAGATAAATCCTATCTCTCATGATATCATAATGGATAAGACAGCATCTGAGACATCAGCGCTGACGTTCAGGCATTCCATATAACATAGATCTGATCCTCGCCTATAAGAGAGAGAGAGAGAGAGAGAGAGAGAGAGAGAGAGAGAGAGAGAGAGAGAGGCTCACATCCCATTCTCTCCATTCATCGCACCAGAGCAGGACGATGAGCAGGGAAAACACACTTCAGACCAAACTTTACGACCGAAGGGAACGCCCAAAAGACGAAAGTCTACGGCCATCTCGGAATATCTTGGGAGAAGTTATTTCGCCGAGAAACACTTTTGCTCTCTCGCTCCTGTTGCACACCAGGTGGAAAAAAAAGTCAAATTTACCTTTTTTTTTTTACCTTTGACTATATGATCCGTTTTGGTTGGAAAAAATGTCAAACTTATTTTACTTTACCATTTTTTTAAATTTTTACTATTGATCCCTTTTGGTTGAAAAAATGTCAAACTTTTTTTTACTTTACCGTTTTTTTATTTTTAGTGATCCCTTTTGGTGGAAAAAATTTAAAATTTACCTTTTTTTTTACTGTTTTACTCTTTACTATGACCCCTTTTTGTTAAAATAATGTCAAATTTAAGCTTTTTGTTGTATTTTTACGATGATCCCTGTTTGGTGGAGAAAAGTAAAATATACCGTGTTATTTTTTAGTATTTTTTACTATGATCCATTTTGGTGAAAAAAAGTCAAATTTACCATTTTATTTTTTTTTTTACTTTTCCCTATGATCCCTTTTGGTGGGAAAAAAGATGTCAAATTTAACTTTTTTTTACTATGATCCCATTTAATGAAAAAACGTCGAATTTACCATTTTATTTTTTTCACATTTTACTATGATCCCTTTTGGTGAGGAAAAAATGTCAAATTTAACATTTTAATTTTTAAATTTTTTTACTATGATCCTACTGGAAAAAAAGGTCAAATTTATCTTTTTTTAACTTTGCACTATATCCCTTTTGGTAGGAAAAAAGATGTCAAATTAAACTTTTTTTTTTTCTTATTACTATGATCCCTTTTGGTTGAAAAAAGTCCATTTTACCTTTTTATTTTTTTTTTTACTTTTCACTATGATCCCTTCTGGCGGAAAAAAATGTCGAATTTAATTTTTTTTACTTTTTGCAATGTTTCCTTTTGGTGAAAAAAGTCAAATTTACCGTTTTTTTTTTTTTTTACTATGATCCCTTTTCGTGGTAAAAAGATGTAAATTTTACTTGGTTTTTACCTTTTACAAATTTTACTTGGTTTTTACCTTATACAATGATAACTAATGCAAAAAATTTTTATTTTGCCTTGGCTGTTGGAGTGTAGCTTCATTTACACGAATATAACAGCACAAATAAAAAAACATTTATGTTATATTTTTCATTAAATTCCCCATTCTCACTTACGATAATGTTTTTACTATCTAGTAGTCACATCCTGGTAGTATTACCACTTTCATTGTCACCATTCAGCTACTACTACTACTACTACTACTACTACTACTACTACTACTACTACTAGTTCCTCGTTGGACGACTCGGTAGAGTTCTCGACTAGCACTCTGCTAGGCCCGAGCCCGAGTCTCCGGCCGGCCAATGAAGAATTGGAGGAATACAGTAAATTCATTTCTCGGTATAATGTGGTTCGGATTCCCTCGGTATAATGTGGTTCGGATTCCACAATAAGCTGTAGATCCCGTTGCTAGGTAACCAATTGGTTCTTAGCCACGTAAAATAAGTCTAATCCTTCGGGCCAACCCTCTTTAGGAGAGCTGCTAATCAGCTCAGTGGTCTGGTTAAACTAAGGTATACTTAACTACTACTACTACTACTACTACTACTACTACTTCCACTGCTATGTCTCCTGGAGTGATGATGATAATAATCAAGATGTCTACTTTCTTTAATGTTTTACATGTCCTTCGCTTGGAGAATGTATTTACATGTATTTATGTATGTGGTCATGATGTATGAAAAGAAACTTAGTGACATTTGTAACTTTTTTCATGTCAAACACTAAGGGGATGAGGTAAATGTTCCACTTATGTATGTATGTATGTGTGTATGTATGTATGTATGTATGTATATATATACATATATCCATATACAGTATATATACATATATATTCATATATTTACTGAACTTTCCGAGTGCCTTGCAACTAAAGGGAAAAATTTGACGAGTCAAGCTAATCTGATGAGGCTTTGGAATTCTATCCATTTACATCAATATAAGTAACAGTGATTTGAGGCGCTTAGCTATAGTGCTTGAAGCAGGGGTTCGAATAGTGCTCAGGTAAGGGCACTTATCATAACTATGTGTGAGCGTATGCTATTCCCACTGGATAGTGAATTTCAAATTAATGCCTTGTTTTGGTTAAAATTTTAAATTATGAAAATGTTATAGCGTGCCCACTAGTGTTTGTGTGTGTGTGTGAAAATGTGTTGTGAAAGCACACACGAACGTATCCTGGAAAAATACAAGGCAATAAACTTGGCAACACTTATCCTTTAACAGCTGATTCTAGAATGACCACTCTGGGCAGAACTAATACTGTATGAAAGTACTGTTCAGTATCTGTACCGGCTAATATACCAATCATTCACTTGTAGCTTAAACGCACTTTCTCCCGTTCTAAGTGCTTCAGCACGCAGTTTACGTTTGTTAGGCCCTCGGGCTATCGCTCACAACTCCACCCATGTCTTAATGGATGCCAGAATCTGCTAAATGTCTAGAAAGGGGACGGAGGGCTAAAACCTCATTCATAGGCCTGCTGAGAAGTCGGAAGGGCCTACCCTTCTGGTGCCCAACCACTCCTAAAGAAAATAATCGGTATGTTATGAATATTTTATTCCGTCTGTGATTTGTTGCAGTATCAATAAAGGGTATGGGTCTGTGAACCCCATTTCCACAGCAATTTGTTGACTTTCACACAACGCAGAGCAGTGTGGATGCTACAATAACATTTTTCTAATCTTTCTAAATAGTGGCCCCCAAAAGTTTTCGGGGGTCGTTATCAACGACTAATATTTCCTGGCGGTCATTACCTTTAAGATATTTACAGTCTTTTGGTTATGTTTTTACGGTAATCCCCAACGGAACTTGTACTAAACACGCCGCAAAGGTGATATATATCGGGTTAAAACCCTTTGGGGTTACTATCTAGGAAAGATCCAATTTTTCGGGTATCCCACAGGAGTGAAAAGCGTGGATGAAGAGGCTAATCCTTTGGATGAACACCGTATACAGTTCTACTGTATACGGTGTTCATCCACAATTTGGAAGTACGAAAGTGACAGTGACCTGTCGTGTGTTTCTGTGCGTTATTTTTTTTTTTTGAGGAGTCAGCATCTGTTAGGTGGAACGGTGAAATTGTAAGTATATACATACATACATATATATATTATATAAATTTCTGACTCACATCAGGATCGACCCAGGTCTTTCAAATGAAAGGCAAGGGCGCTGCCCACTAGGCCATACAAGTCATAAAAGAAGTTGGAACCAGAGGGCCAACTGCACCCAAGGAATTACCTGGGCAAGCCTACTGCTTGCATACCACAGTGTTTTCCCCAACTTGCCCAGGTAATTCCTTGGGTGCAGTGGCCCTCAGATTCCAACTTCTTTTATGACCTGTATGGCCTAGTGGGCAGCGCCCTTGCCTTTCATTTGAAAGACCTGGGTTCGGTCCCGATGTGAGTCAGAAATTTATTTTTGTTCCACTCGTGATTGTGTGTTGATTATTTCTAACGCACACACACACACACACACACACACACACACACACACACACACATATATATATATATATATATATATATATATATATATATATATATATATATATATATATATGTATGTGTATATATATATATATATATATATATATATATATATATACAGAATGAAAACTGAATAATAATTAAGGCCTTGCAGTCAGGAGCTTTGCAAGTAATACAGATAAGCAGCATATCTCTCTCTCTCGCTCTCTCTCTCTCTCTCTCTCTCTCTCTCTCTCTCTCTCTCTCTCTCTCTCTCTCTCTCTCTCTCTCTCTCTATTCCTTTGCTGATTAAAATGTGGGTTTCTTTAATCTCTCATAGCTCTTTGAAAGTAACGTTTACACTATAGAGGTTCATTTATATTGAATTTTAAGCACGAGAGTCTTTGCATGAATAAACCGTTTTCAAAACTCCATATAAAAATTCATGAACGTCCGTTGAAAGAATGCACTCAATTTTTACTCAGCAAATTCAATGTTCAATCACCCAACACTACAAAAAGCGAAACATGATCACTTATTTTTAACACTTTCAAATTTAACAACTGTTATCAATTCCTCCACAAAACCCAGAGGACTACACAGTTACAGAATTATCAAAGCCTTCCCAAAACCAAAGGAAGACCGTTACAGAATTATCAATTCCTGCACAAAACCAAAGGACTACATAATGTACAGTAGTTACAGAATTATTAATTCCTTCACAAAAACAAAGGAATAGTTACAGAATTACCTTTACAAAAGCAAAGCAATACACAGTTACAGAATTATCAGTTCCTTCACAAAAGCAAAGGAATGCAGTTACAGAATTATCAATTCCTGCACAAAACTAAAGGAACACAGTTACAGAATTATCAATTCCTGCACAAAGCCAAAGCACTACACAGTTACAGAATTATCAATTCCTTCACAAAACCAAAGGAATACTTAGTTACAGAATTATCAGTTCCTGCACAAAACCAAAGGAATACACAGTTACAGAATTATCAATTTCTTCACAAAACCAAAGGAATACACAGTTACAGAATTATCAGTTCCTGCACAAAACCAAAGGAATACACAGTTACAGAATTATCAATTCCTTCACAAAACCAAAGGATTACTTAGTTACAGAATTATCAGTTCCTGCACAAAACCAAAGGAATACACAGTTACAGAATTATCAATTTCTTCACAAAACCAAAGGAATACACAGTTACAGAATTATCAATTTCTTCACAAAGCCAAAGGAATACAGTTACAGAATTATCAATTCCTTCACAAAACCAAAGGACTACACAGTCGCAGAATTATTAATTCCTTAACAAAACCAAAGGAATACACAGTTACACAATGATCAATTTCTGCACAAAACCAAAGGACTACACAGTTACAGAATTATCAATTCCTTCACAAAAGCAAAGGAATGCAGTTACAAAATTATCAATTCCTTAAAAAAAGCAAAGGAATACATAGTTACAGAATTATCAATTCCTTCACAAAACCAAAGCAATACAGTTACAGAATTACCAGTTCCTGCACAAAACCAAACGACTACAAAGTTACAGAATTATCAATTCCCGCAGAAAACCAAAGGAATACAGTTACAGATTATCAATTCCTGCATAAAACTAAAGGAATACACAGTTGCAGAATTATCAATTCCTGCACAAAACCAAAGGACTACACAGTTACAGAATTATTAATTCCTTAACAAAACCAAAGGAATACACAGTTACAGAATTATCAATTTCTACACAAAACCAAAGGACTACACAGTTGCAGAATTATTAATTTCTTCAGAAAATCAAAGGAATACAGTTACAGAATTATCAATTTCTTCAAAACGCAAAGGAATACACAATTACAGAATTATCAATTTCTTCACAAAACCAAAGGAATACACAGTTACAGAATTATCAATTTCTACACAAAACCAAAGGACTACACAGTTGCAGAATTATTAATTTCTTCACAAAAGCAAAGGAATACACAATTACAGAATTATCAATTTCTTCACAAACGCAAAGGAATACACAATTACAGAATTATCAATTTCTTCACAAAACCAAAGGAATACACAGTTACAGAATTATCAATTTCTTCACAAAAGCAAAGGAATACACAGATACATAATTATCAATTCCTACACAAAACCAAAGGACTACACAATTACAGAATTATCAATTCCTGCACAAAACCAATGGACTACACAGTTACAGAATTATCAATTTCTTCACAAAACCAAAGGACTACACAGTTACAGAATGTTCAATTCCTGCACAAAACCAAAGGACTACACAACTACAGATTCTCACAAAACCAAAGGACTACGCAGATACAGAATGATCAATTCCTGCACAAAACCAAAGGACTACGCAGTTACAGAATGATCAATTCCTGCACAAAACCAAAGGACTACGCAGTTACAGAATGATCAATTCCTGCACAAAACCAAAGGACTACACAGTTACAGAATTATCAATTCCTGCAAAACAAAGGAAAAACTACAGAAGGATTTCTTCACGCAGTTACAGAATGATCAATTCCTACACAAAACCAAAGGACTACACAGTTACAGAATTATCAGTTCCTGCACAAAACCAAAGGACTACACAAAAGCAAAGAATACACAGATACATAATTATCTCACACAAAACCAAAGGATTACGCAGTTACAGAATTATCAGTTCTTGCACAAAACCAATGGACTACACAGTTACAGAATTATCAATTCTCACACAAAACCAAAGGACTACACAGTTACAGAATGATCAATTCCTGCACAAAACCAAAGGACTACACAGTTACAGAATTATCAATTCCTGCACAAAACCAAAGGACTACGCAGTTACAGAATTATCAATTCCTGCACAAAACCAAAGGACTACACAACTACAGAATTATTAATTCTCACACAAAACCAAAGGACTACGCAGTTACAGAATTATCAATTCCTGCACAAAACCAAAGGACTACACAGTTGCTGATTTCGACTTCGAATTCCCGTCATCGACAGGTGCCGTTAAATATAGCCTCAATTAGGCGGGAATTCTGAACAACATCCACTTAGGGACCCTACAATGGGTCCGTAAGGAAGCTATTCATTACCGTCAGCAGTGATGGAATCACCATCGTTTCGCTGGAATTAATGTGGTCTTCATAATTGAATTTCTGACTGTTATCAATCACTGCACGGTACCTACAGATATTTTATTCTCTTCCTCGATCAGTTTTTGAGAGAGAGAGAGAGAGAGAGAGAGAGAGAGAGAGAGAGAGATTAATTGCAAGAACAATGAAGAATACCTTGAGGATCGGTCTAAAATACAACGTATCAAAATGTCTTTAGCATTTGAGAGAGAGAGAGAGAGAGAGATTAATTGCTAGAACAATGAAGAATACCTTGAGGATCGGTCTAAATACAACGTATCAAAATGTCTAGCATTTCAGAGAGAGAGAGAGAGAGAGAGAGAGAGAGAGAGATTAAATAAAAGAACGATGAATACCCTGAGGATAGGACTAGAATGCAACATATCAAAATATCTTTAGCAATCGAGAGAGGAAACTGCTATAAATAAAGTCCATTTGTTAATGTTTCCACGTAATATCAATTACAGTACAACATACCAATAACTACCCTGACTACTTCCTCAGGCGTAGCTTCTAGCTCCAAATTCAGCGCAATCAACATCGCAAAAACCTGCCCAACCATACAATATACGAGAACGTCAATAAAATCAATCCTTTTGGACCTTGCAAATAGCATCTGAGTGATGTGTCAGTTCTACGTCGCTTATGGCAAGTTTAAAGCACCACTAAAATTAATTCTCTTCTTCTCCCCGGAAAGGAGCCATCAAATAGAGTACACAGTCATCCACGTGCAGGGGATAATACCATGAGCTCAGAGGCTAGATACAAGGCACTTCAATTACTGTAGATTGTTTACAACCGACATCGCATTTCATTTGCTTGACTGCTCGTATATCTATAACGTGTTCTGCAATACAAGGGCAAAAATAAGTAAAAATTTTATCCTATTTCAGAATTATTTTGCCGTCAATAATACTGTCAAATTCTTACGCCACTTTAATGTGACTGATTTATGAAATCTAGGCTCTCAAGACAAGCACTGGGGCACTTTCCGCCATTTAGCGATTCGTACATTGAAATGAGTGAGTTGGAGTGGTTGTACAGCAAAAGAAAGAGATCCACAAAATAAGATTTAGTACAGGGATGTAAATGTGGAACTGGATCTAAGCTAAGAAGTAATAGTTAGCGAGGAAAATTTAAAAATCTACAAATACCAATATACTGCTGAAGAGGAAGGTCAACGGCTCAAACCAAGGAGACACTGAACTGCAAAGAAGTGTTTGAGTGATAAACTTTTGCGGATTTTAATAATAGCAACAGCCCCAACTTATCACTAAGGGATGTCCTGTACAACAGATTACATTTATTCACGTTACCACAAAAAATATGCAAGAATCCGGAGATTTATTGAAGGCACCTTTTCGAAACGCTGGATGTGCTATTTGCACACACACATACGTTCGTTAACAACTAAGTACTTTTATGTACTTGTATGGGTGGCCATCTAGAAATGCCAAAGGATATGGGTACATATGCCCAACCCATTCACAGCCAGTGGGGGGGAGAAGTCCCGTTGCCTGAGGCCGAAGCCCGTGGGGGAGAAGTCCAGTGTGTCAGTGTGTTGCTAAGCCCACTGTTTAACCCCCAAGCCCGAGGGCTGGTACCTATTTTCTTACTAACCTTCTCGAGCTTTCAAACCGCTAGGTTGGTGGGCCACCGGGTTTATGCAATGGTGCCATCCCCAAGCGGGATGAGCAGCAGGATTTGATCCCCAGTTCTCTCGACTGGTAGGCGAGAACCTCACCACTGCGCCACCACGGCTACTACATACATACATACGTTTATTTATATATGTACAGTATATATATGTATATATAGAATTATATCACTAATTTTTGTATTAACTAATGATATGAAAACAAGATTTATATTAAATAAACAGCAGAAATGAAAATAGCTTTTCCATTCAAAAGTTAGGTAAAAATCTTTGAGACCTGTCAAAATAACTGGAAATAGTCAAAATAACTGATAAGATGAAAGATAACTCTGGCCACAACATATTTGGGGAGGCATAAAAAAAAATATGCTGGGGACAATTGAGTGATATACCGTAAACTGAAGACCTGAAAGCTGCTAATGAATAAATATTCACGGATTTTGAAGTTGAATTAGTATAAAAGAAAAATAAAGAGATATAAGCAGTGGCTATGATGTCATCTCTGCAGAGATGAGTTTAGCTGGAAATGAAATAGTGCCACGAATACTAACTACACTACTGGAACGATAAAACGAAGCCTTTGTTTAGGAACAGGAAGTCATAGCTAAGATATCAAAGAAAGGGGTGGCCGGTAATAAAGTCACAAGAAAAAGTCACAGAAAAAGTCACAATTTTGGCTAGGAAAAAAGTTACATTAATTTATGGTGGCTGGTAATAAAGTCACAGGGGAAAAATTCACAATATTTCTTGGGGTCGTTATCTTCGTGATATTTACAGTCTTTAGTTTATGTTTATACGGAAATCTCCAACGGCTTGTACTAAACACGCGGCAAAGGTGGATACATACCGGGTTAAAACCCTTTGGGGTCACTGTCTAGGAAAGATTATTGTGACTTTTTTCTGTGACTGTTTTTATCTGGATGCAAAGAAAGGAGGCCTGACCGAGGAATGTATTCAGGATGCTTATCCACAACAGGCTCGAGAAACCAAACACTTGAGGGTTGAACAAGCTGGTTTTGCAAAAGGCAGAGATTGCGTAGATCAAATCTTTGTTCAGACATGTTTAACACAGCATGGAATTTAAAAATCCGCCCCCCACCACCATGATATTCCCATTAAATTCGCATAGCTAATCGAAAGTATCCATGAGCGAGATAGATGCAAAGTAAATGTTAATGGAGTCTTGCCAAGTGAATTAGCAGTTAACAGTGGGGTGCTACAGGGGAGTGTCATGTCACCTTTGCTGTTGGTGCTACAGTATTCATAGACTTAATTATTAAAAAATAGTGGGGTGCTACAAGGAGTGTCATGTCACCTTTGCTGTTTGTGCTATTCATAGACTTTACAATTAAAAAAGTGACTGGAGATGGGAGAGAAAGTCTAACTGGAGTATGATTAAAAACTTGACAAGCTTAGAAATACACAGATGCTGTTTTAATCAGGAAAGCACCACATTTACAAAGTCTGCTTCACAGAAGGCATCAAATAACTAGAGTTGGAACAGGGCATGTGCAGAGGGAGGTATGAAGTAACATGAGATGGAGGAGAAATGATTGCTAAGGTTTAGCTTTTCAAATATTTAGGGACAATAATGTCCAACACAGGTTCTCTTTGGTTGGAATTTAGTGAGAGACAAAAAATGGCATATCAAATATTGGTCAGGCTGAATAATATTTGAAAATCAAATAGACTGAAAATACACACAAAAGTAAGATTATGCATGAGTCTGTACGCTGTGTATTGCTATATGAACGTGGCTCATGACGTGAATATGAAAATAAATCTGTGGAAAGGGGAGGGGAGGAAGATGATGACAAAGGAGAAAACCACTAAACTCCAAAGGAAGGATGTGCTCAAAATCAAAACATCCTTGTTAAAAATTTGGGACTAAAAAATGGCATGACTTGGTATACGAGAAGTGAATATAATGCATCAACGTTTTTAGGTATGACAAATATATTATTGTTTGGATCTTGACTAGCTTCGTCTCTCTTTCCTGTAATAGTTCAGTGAGGGGGAGAAATTCAAAGGATAAAAAGATTAATGTATATTTTTATATGTATAACATCAATTTAAAGGTTTGGGAGAGAGAAACTGCGATTATTTTCAGAGAAATATGCAAATCATTTCAGAGTCGTATGGCATATACGTTCCAGTGAATGACAATAGGACTATTACAAGCAATGGAGTCGTTCGCTCTCAAAGTATGGGCTGTAGCATAGGCACGACGATTACCTTTCTCTCTCTCTCTCTTTCTCTCTCTCTCTCTCTCTCTCTCTCTCTCTCTCTCTCTCTCTCTCTCTCTCTACTCGAATTACAACGATTGACTGTGCTTTCACTCGACGAACGACTGACGCTGATATCCTGGCGTGCGTATTTATACCCTGGGGTCTGGAACGTAAAGGCAACGGTTGACGTGACAACAGTGCAATTGAATTGACAACACTGGGAGTCCTTTGTGCTTGGGGGCGTTCTTAGTACTTCGAGAGCATTCCAATCTGATGCCACTGTTGCCGGCTCTCAGGCGTCATACTGGCGTGAACGGGAATGTCCAATGGGTATAGAATGTTCTCTTTGTGTAAATTCAGTGATACTATAACAATTCTCTTGAACCTTCAACTTCTCAAGTAATTTTTATGATGGAAGAACTCTGAAAATATCATCAAGTTACAATTCGCCATCCATAGCCGAAAATTTAATCGGTTTTGACACTTGAGGTATTGTTAGTAAGCTGCACAAAGAGTGAAGCGGTTTTAATCAATTAAAAAATCTAAAGTAAATGAAGAAAGTCTGTAAAAAAGGTAGCCTAAGATGGACACTAAATGTATCCTAACAAACCACTGACAAGTAGTTCTGTGATTATCACCATTTGAATGATCTACGTGGAAAATGACAGCTTAACAGTTCGACAAATTCTCTGAAAATATTGCTGTAATAATCTATGAACATTTTACTATAAAGCCAAGCACTGGGACACTAATGCCTACAGTAGGCCACGTGAGGTGCACTGGCGGCACTACCTCCTATGTGGGAAAATGTTGCTCTGAATCTACTTCCTACCTTTGCCATCTTACCCTACAATGATCAGAGCACTTATAAATGGCGGTCATGGAAGAATTCCGTTATAAGGCGGAGGGATCTGCCACGGAGAAAAATTTAACAGATCAAACTTGAATCAACGCCATATGATAAAGTTATCCAGTCCATCGACCTCCTTATCAAAAAAAATTAATAAATATCTTGTTATGTTACCACCAAAAATCTGAATAATTGAACAGGCCTACACAAAAACCAAATGAGTTATTAGATATGCCATTATTACTTTGCATATTAATATGCAAAAAACGGTCTGTACAAATCGAAAAAGTAAATAATTTTAAAACTTCTCTTTGATTGTGCACGTCATTTTAATAGTGACATAAAATTATGCGTTCGACCAAGTCAAATTAGGCTGGGTGCTTCCGAAAAATACTTTTATTTTCTTCTTCTAAAAAAAAAAGTAAAACTTTTAGTCACAAAAAATACTAATCACATTATTAGGGTGCACACGCCTCCAACTTATCACATGCATATCACAAACAGGTTGAATACAAGTCAAGGACTGCCAGTGGAGAGTGAACCTTTGGGAAATACTAGATAATCGCATGAAGAAGTGGTCAGAACTCCCAATGAGTCGTCGACTTGTATTCGACCTGTTCTTGATGTGTATGCGATAAGATTGAGACGTGTTTATGACATGGTTCATTGCAATAGGGACTACCTTTAGGTAGTAAGTTTAAACATTCACCCACAAAGAAGACAATGCATACCATCAACTAACTTTTGTATTAAACCTGTTTGTGCTGTGTTGCAATAAGTTGGAGACGTGTTTATGACATGTTTTATTGCAGTATGGAAGTAGCTTTCCGCTGTAAATTTAAACTTTCACTCAAAAAGAAGACAATGTATAACATCAACTTTTGTATTAAACCTGTTTGTACTTTGTTTCAATAAGCTGGAGACGAGTTAATGACATATTTTATGGAAGTATGGAAGTACCTTTCCGTTGTAAGTTTAAACGTTCACCCAAGAAGAAGAACAATGTACAACATCTTTACCTTATAATAAAGAAAATCAATAAAATGACTCTTTGCGAAGAACAGAACGTCACGATGCCGGAATGATCCTCATGCAACTGCGAGAGAAACCTGCATCGTCATATTAAACCCTTGTTATCTAATTAGGACTCAAACATCTCCCAAACAACGAAGTTCCCCTCCCCCCCTTTCACCCATTCCCGTTCCCCCTCCCCATCCCCGAACACTAGGCCCTCCCATCCTGATTATCTTTGTCATGGAGGACAATACACCTTTTTTTTTCCTTTCGTACTTTTTGGTAATCTGTTCTGGGCGCATTCGCCCCCTCCGTCATAAAGAAGAAGCAGAAAAAGGAATGGAGAGGAAAATTGCCCCCTTAAATTCCCTCCTCCCTCTCTCCCTCCCTCCCTTCCTCTGGGCCTATTTCCTTACTCGGCATATCGTGGCGTCAACCCTTATCTGGTGGCTGCCTGGCCCTTATAGCCTACCCCATCCCCACCCCGCCTCTGATGCCTCCACCCCAATCCTCCATTTCTCAGTATTCACGAACATTAATGAAACCTAATTATGTTGCAATAAGAGATAATGACGGCCGGGGCTTTCCCCGGTTTTTCGGAACAGGGGCAGGGGAGGGGGCGGGGTGTGAGGAGGAGGTTGGTTGAGGGAGAAAGGGATATGGTTGATTACTGTGGGGGAGCATTGGTTGAAGAGGGCTAATGAGAGAGAGAGAGAGAGAGAGAGAGAGAGAGAGAGAGAGAGAGAGAGAGAGATAAAAACA
>NC_089745.1:50691493-50708993 GCF_040412425.1 Macrobrachium rosenbergii
GTAATATCTTTTCCTGTCAAGAGAAAGACCCTTTTACGTCTAAAAATAAAGCGTACACTTCTTTTTCTATGAATAAAAAAACCACTTTCCTTTCTTCGTGGAAGAGTTGGACCAGAAGGACAAAATCATACGGCAGAGGAAACTAAATTCTTTCCAGATAAAGGAAATGAATCAGGGAGAGTATTTCTGCTGTCAGCCTTGCACCCGAACCTTTCAAAGTGAACCTTTCAGTTCTAAGCGCCTCGTATGATCGACTGGGACAAAAGGAAACTTTTAAAACTTCGGAGAGAAAAGTTTGGGAAGTTTATGTTGGGGTAAAAGTTTTTACACACTGAAAAGTCCAACTTAAAAGTAAATGCAGTTTGTATGGAAATCTTGACTTAGTGTATGTACTTGCAATTATACATCTATGTACAGTATATAAACGCATATAAGTTACACACAAATACACAGAGGTCACTGACCTGGCCTATTAGTCTATCAGAAACTGAATTTTATATGAAAGGCTTGTTTTTCCTTGAGTGTTTATAATTAGTTATATGATTATAACTAATTTTATGAATACTTTCACATATACATTCCTTCCTATTATAATTCATAAATGCCGTACGTCATACAGGCTATAAAATCAAATTGATGATAAAAACAAAGATAGATATCAACTGAATTAAAATGATAAAATGTTAGGATTAAAAAAAAAAAAAGAAAATCACTAAAACTCCGACAAAGTTATTGCATGCTTTATGGCGTCCGGCTGCCTCTATAACTATGTCAGTCAGGTAAATATATTATTGAGAAAAATGCGGAGGAACTCAAGTAAGAAAATAGAAATATAAATGCTAGACTGAGAAGTCTATTATTTCCGGAAGGCAAAAGTTGGAGGCATTATAGAATAACGAAGAAATAATCCTAGACGTCCTTGTTGGTCATTTTCGCGTTCTACTGTGATTAACGAGTTGGTCAATAAAACTAAATGCCAGCAATGGAATTTTTGACATGCTCGCTAATGATATGAAACGAGCAACAAGACATGTAAAGAACACCAATGAAAGACCCGATCAATAATTCCGACAAGTAAATAATGCGCCGAAGTTTCTTCGGCGCAATCAAGTTTTCTGTACAGCGTATAATGAAATGAAACCCTCAGCCACGCCCCATGAAACTCTCAGCCGCGGTCCAGACGCACAATCATGACTAACTTTAAATAAATTAAAAACTACTGAGGCTAGAGGGCTGCAATCTGCTATGTTTGATGATTGGAGGGTGGATGATCAGTACCAATTTGCAGCTCTCTAGCCTCAGTAGTTTTTAAGATCTGAAGGCTGACGGACAGACAAAAAGCCATCTCAATAGTTTTCTTTTACAACAAACTAAAAGGAAAAGGATTAGGATAGCCCATAACATTCCAGATGAATTTTAGACAAGCTATGACCTTAGTGCAATTTATTTTCATCATCTGCTGAGCCTACCGACCTCTTGTAAGTGACAACTCCAAAAGGTTACTTCGAAACCCGATGGTCGATAGAACTTTACCAAAAACTTTCCTGACGCTTACACTTCAGCCATCAAAATGGGTCTCTATAAGGTTTTTATGTGAAGATCCTATATCCGTGAATATCAGTCATTATACGCTTAAGACAAAATTTCATCTTGTACTGCATAAGTGTCCTGTTGGTCACAAAAGTTGTTTTTCTTTAAGACAAACAATGTGACTAGGGGATACAGTCTTGTAATCTTGTTTGCTAACATGCATAGAAGTCAAGGACAGTAATTTCCACATTTTCAAAGCCTGTTCATATATGCTATAGTATATATATATATATATATATATATATATATATATATATATATATATATATATATATATATTGATGATATAGTCACTATCAATAGTAGTAATCAAGCACTTGCCTGAAAAGAAAAGGCTATTTTCTAACTTTGGTACACTGCAAGGCCACCAGGATAGGAAGATTCCTGATTTTTTACGGAAAATGCAAAGGCCTATAAGTTTTATAAAAGTTTTAAACTGTTTAGTCTATGCGGTTAGGGTATTACCCGTTTAGGAGATGGAACTTTGTTAACAATGAATAAAACTACATATGACAATATTTAACTGAAATACAGGATATTAGGATGGTAAGGTAGGCAAGTACATGATTAGAGAAAGGGAGAAATTCAATACGTACGCCACTACTAATAATAAGGAGTAGACAGAGAGTAATAAGCAGAAAATGGCACACACAAGACCTTTGAGAATCAAAGCATTGAAAAGAATAAATACGTGAGTAGTTTTTTCATTGTGACTCCTACAAAATAAATCTTTCCCAATTTTCATCCTCCATAACCAGATGTCGTCCATATGGTAATGACAATCAGTACTAGTACTAGCTCCACAGAGAGAAGGACCAGATAACCAAAAAATCATTTTTCAGTATTTCAAAAACATAAACAAACAACTTACCCTTGGGACTGAAATACTTAACAGTGCATAAAGACTCATCTGATTTTTGCTTTGGTGGTTGTATCCGTATTATTTCCCAGCCAAAACTATTAATAAATATTTAAAAATAAATGATCATGTACTACCCTTTACGTGTTAACATTCAACAAATAACCGGGAACATATGAACAGCAGCAGTGATTATATATCAAAATGAATAACAATACTAAAGTTTCTCAGCACACCGTTTTAGGACACAGAAATGGTTTCTGACCCTAACACATCATATTTCCAATGAATAACTTATTTCTCAGTCCACACGTTGAAAGGAAAACCTAGCCATTTTAAGATCTGTACTAATGATTACTGACGGCGCCAAGATGTACTTAGTACATCGTGTTTTCTACGAGTTTAAGACACATCTGAAGCCCATAATAAATGATAGAGAACCGCAGTGACCACAACAAAAGAATAACTGAAACTGTTCTATACATATTACAATATATATATATATATAATATATATATATACATATATATATATATATACACATATACACACACACACACACACACACACATATATATATATATATATATATATATATATATATATATATATATATATATATATATATATATATATATAAATTGCAATGCCCAAGAGGAGGACAAATTGAAGTCTCTTCATATACGGTGGTTGGGATACTGTTGATCACTTAAGACCGCTGTTGGAGTTCTATGCATGTTATTAATAACATTAATTTGTGGGAGCAATTTCTCTCTCTCTCTCTCTCTCTCGTCAACCATCCCGACAGCGACTACCTCAAGAGGCAGCCGAGGTAAAAAAAAAAAAATAAAAAACTTCCAAAGGCTCTGTATGAGAAAATAGCCTACAAGTTCAACTAATTAATGAACGCTAAGTTTACGGCAACTTTAGGGTGAGTCTCTCTCTCTCTCTCTCTCTCTCTCTCTCTCTCTCTCTCTCTCTCTCTCTCTCCTCCTCAGTCATGAATAAGCCGCCAAAGTTTCCCCAACCATGGCTTAATTCTTTTCCTAACAAGAAGAAAACAGGCGGGTGGTAAGGGAGGCCGATTTTTTTTTTACATTTTTCTGAGGGGGCGTTGGGGGCACGGGGAGTTATTAGTTTGTAAATTAATACGACTTCACTAACTGTCTCTCCACTCCTTCATGTTTGAGTGTCACTACTGCTCACGCGAGCAGAAGAAGAAGAAGAAGAAGAAGAAGAAGAAGAAGAAGAAGAAGAAGAAGAGGAGGAGGAGGAGGAGGAGGAGGAGGAGGAGGAGAAAAGGAGGAGGAGGAGGAGGAGGAGGAGGAGGAGGGAGAGAAGAAGAAAAAGAAGAAGAGGAGGAGGAGAAGAAGAAGAAGAAGAAGAAGAAGAAGAAGAAGAAGAAGGGGAAGGAGGAGGAGGAAGAGGAGGAATTTACCTCATTAGGAGAGAATGTATCTCCTCATTTGTTCCTTTCCGGTATTAAATTGGAAACCACATCCAACAACTATACTATGTTAATTAAATGAGAGAGAGAGAGAGAGAGAGAGAGAGAGAGAGAGAGAGAGAGAGAGAGAGAGAGAGAGCTCTGAAAATTCGTAGTTCCTATCTTGACACTCTGGAAGGTGCTAAGGCTTAAATTAACGTCATTCAAATGGTCTCCGTCTAAGACTTGGGGTTTCTTAAATTTGTATGTATCTGGGTGTACCTTCCTATTATAACAACGACGTCCGCAAGGTGTCAATAGTGTCAGTAATATAGTTAAAAAGTTCATATTTTTATACTAATATTTCTGACAGAGTAGGTTTCATCCTAACTTTGTCAGCTTTTGGGAAAAACCCTTTTCCACATGAAATTTACTATTGCAACAAAAACAACAATAACAACAACAACTACTCCACGTTCCTCGTTGGGAGAGTGGGTTCCGTTCTCAGCAAGCACTCTGCTGGCCGCGAGTTCGAATCTCCGACCGACCAATGAAGAATAAGAGGAATTTATTTCTGGTGATAGAAATCCATTTCTCGCTATAATGTGGTTCGGATTCCACAATAAGCTGTAGGTCCCGTTGCTAGGTAACCAATTGGTTCTTAGCCACGTAAAATAAATCTAATCCTTCGGGTCAGCCCTAGGAGAGCTGTTAAGCAGCTCAGTGGTCTGCTTAAACTAAGATATACTTAAGCACTACTACTTCTACTACTACTACTACTACTGATAATAATAATAATAATAAAGGTTATAAAGGTGATAATATTCACAGAATATGAATCAAAAGAATTGCTTGACTCGTTCGCAAACTTTCCCCCCAAAGTCTGCCAAACCCCGCAAGAAAATCGCTACAGAATGTACCGCAATTTGAGAATCAACTACAAACAACCTTTGCAATGCCGCCTCCCGCTTCCACTCCCCCGTGATGAACTAATTAGAACGATCTTGTCCTAATGGAAAAATGACAATGGAACGCAAGATACTTCATTACGGCGCTGTTATTACACCGCCCTAAAAAATGTACACGAAAACTGAACATTTTCTTTTCCGCCTTACAATTTTTTTCTTTTTAAATCGGGAGAATCAAAATTGACTTCGAAATGAGATTCTGTTTTACTTTTTTTTTTTTGGTAAGAGGTTTATCATTATGCTATACCTAGAGGCGGCTGGTTTGAATCCAATATTTAATTAAGGCTCCTGAGCCCGATGTGCTACTACGAATGGAATGCTTATTGAAAAAATATTCCGCAAATATTAAGATATACTTGAAGGATTTGATGAATTCTAGTCTTCCAGATTTCAGTATTGGAAGGAACTAACTTAAAATAGGTAAATAACTACATTTACTAAGACATGATTATATATATATATATATATATATATATATATATATATATATATATATATATATATATATATATATATATATATATATATGACTGTTTATCACACCACCGTGATTCACATACAAGCATTAAGCTACAAACGTCCTTTAATATCCAATTCGCTCTACCTCTACCTCGGAAATAATATATTTTCATATATGTTACCGAAGAAGGAATCATTTAGTTGATAATAAATTCGTCGTCCCGTGGGCTCGAACCAACGAAAGACAAGAACTCAGGACTACAGGTATATATATATATATATATATATATATATATATATATATATATATATATATATATATATATATATATATATATGTTTCACTTCAGGATCGAACCCTGGTCTCTCAAATGAAAAGCAAGGAGCCACCAACTGCTAACACAGGTCATAAAAGAATTTGGAACCTAAGTACTTCTGTAACAGGTTTTTCCTGCCCAGGCGACCACCTAACATATCAGCGAGTTTTACCCAACTTCCCGATTAACCAGTGACTCAGTTGGCATAATTTCATTCGTATTACCCCTTCAGCGTGAATACGATGTGCCTAAACAGCACATGACATGTTTCACAAAAACAGATTTCTGGCTTACATTGGGATCGAACCCAGGTCTCTCAAATGATAAGCCATGGCGCTACCAACTGACCTACATAGGTGAAAAAAAGAAGTTAGAACCTGGTAGAACTCGATGGTTTGTTATGCGGCAGCCTGCACAGGAAAAAACTCAAGATAAAGGAGTACTTAGGCTCCAAATTCTTTTATGACTTGTGTAGGTCAGTTGGTAGTGCCCTTGTTTTTCATTTGAGAGAACTGGGTTCTATTCCGATGTGAGTCAGAAATTTATTTCTGTGATACACGTGCTCATGTGTTGATTAGTTCTATATATATATATATATATATATATATATATATATATATATATATATATATATATATATATATATATATATATATATATATATATATATATATATATATATATATATATATATATATATATATATATATATATATATATATATATATATAATAGTAAGTACTAATGATGTATTGTCTGGAAGGTAATATGATGAAAATAATGATTGGTTTTTTTATAAGAAAGCACATATTTTAGTCCCCAGGCATTTTCCATATCTTTTCCAATGAAAACCTTCTTTCCAAAGGGGGAAATGAAAGATCTCTCTCGCATGATGTGATTCGAACCGACCTACGGTAGAAAAAGCGAGATTAAAACTAAGTCAACACACTGCTAATGGGAATAAGAATTTATTTCACCTCATACGTACATACATACATATACATACATACTTGCATACACACACACACATATATAACATACATCTACTGAATTAGGATACCTCTTCCTAGAGCTAAAATGGCCCCGTCCTCATCTGCGCAATTTACTCGTCAGTTGGTTTTGCTTTAAAAGCTGAAATATGTAAAATGTTCTGGTCACACAATTATGCTTAGCAGCATTACTTCTTAATGGTTGAAGTCGAATACATATGCATCATTCCTGGACTTGAAGCATCTAAACAAGAAAATTTAAATATCAAAGAGCGCTTCTGTTAATGCTTCACCCATTCTAAAACACTTGGCTTCTGATTCTCATTTAAGAAACTTTTGCTTTCAGAGTAATTGATAGCCCAAAATGTACTAACATGAAGCTAATTTCTCAATTTGATACTAATGATATTACCATTAATTTCAGTATTCCAATCTTGTAAACATGCAGTTAGGTTATCTTCAAAGTTAAACATACCCATTCTTGATATCAAAATGTGAACATGATAATTACCACAAAAAAAATTAAAATTTGGGGCTGTAATCAACACGCACGATACTGCAGCAAAAAGAAGAAGAAGAAGAAGAAGAAGAAGAAGGAGGAGGAGGAGGAGGAGGAGGAGGAGGAGGAGGAGTAGAAACATAAGTGGTACAACTCTCGCACCGCAAAAGTCCACAAACACATATACATACACACACACACACACACACACACACACCTCTTGTAAAGTAAAACCACACAGGCAGGAAAAACACAGCCATCATGAATAAGACAACTAGAGAGAGAGAGAGAGAGAGAGAGAGAGAGAGAGAGAGAGAGAGAGAGAACCCACCCCTACTCGGAAAACATCAGTGAGACCGCAATTTTCACATGAGGGTTAAAAGACACAGGCGAAATGAAAAATCAACATCGTGGGATATGGGTCTTGCCGGATCGATGTTTAAGCTGGATAGAAGATAAACAAAGATAGGAAACAGGGAGGGTGAGCCACCAAACACATCTACATGTGGACGTATTCCCTCACAACACGCCCACGTACATACAGAGAGAGAGAGAGAGAGAGAGAGAGAGAGAGAGAGAGAGAGATTATTCTCGCATGCACAACAGTCAATCTGCATATAATGTCATTTATGTAACTTACATGAAGGAAGAGTGTATATTCTGTACGTAGGTTACTGTATAATTCATTCCCGCACACAAGTTGTGATCATTTTTCTACTAACGTTAAATAACTAATTATAATTTCTAAATATGTCAAAATAGTACTAACGATTAAAACACATAAGTGTGTGAGAAAACACACACGTTAACATATTTAAATGCCAACATACATACACACAAAAGTTAAGTTAAGTATACGTTAGTTTTACCAGACCACTGAGCTGATTAACAGCTCTCCTAGGGCTGGCCCGAAGGATTAGACTTATTTTACGTGGCTAAGAACCAATTGGTTACTTAGCAACGGGAACTACAGCTTATTGTGGAATCCGAACCACATTATAGCGAGAAATGAATTTCTATCACCAGAAATAAATTCCTCTAACTCTTCATCAGGCGGCCGGTGGAATTGAACTCCGGCCCATCGAGTGACAGTCCGCAGCTCTACTGACTCAGCCAACACACATTATATATATATATATATATATATATATATATATATATATATATATATATATATATTATATATATATATTATATATATATATATATAAATTATATATATATATGTATTATATATATATATATATATATATATATATATATATCTATATATACATACATACATACATACATATATATATATATATATATATATATATATATATATATATATATATATATATATATATATATATATATATAAAGATTTCCGAAACCCAGGAACTTTCGCTGCTGCGATGATATGAAACCACGACTAGTAAATCCGGGAGCAACAACTGAGAATTTCCAAACTAACAAGCGAGCTATTACACGCGATGATTGCATTCTAAAATTGTATGTTTGTTTTAGACGGCGTTTTTATATTGTTTCGCAGAGAGGGGGACTTCCTCCTCCTCCCCCTCTTCCTCCTCCTCCTCCTCCTCCTCCTCCTCCTCCTCCGCATAACGGCGTTTAAGCAAATTGAAAACGATTATATATCTAAAAATAACGAATGGCTCCCCAAGCTTGATGGGGTAAATAACTTGCAGATATCCGTTTAAAAATACCAGTTGTGAACAAACACTGACCGTTTCAGTACAAAATAAAGTAAAAAAAAAAAAAAACTACAAGTCTCTTATCTCTCATTACACAATATAATTAAATTTTTTCCCAGACAGAAAATAAAATAAATTAGATGCAATACTTTACTAAACCCACAAATGACAATGTACTTACATTACACTCTGCTACTGTAATTTCTTCGTAGAAAACACATCTCCACGTAACTGGAAGAATAATATTTACATTGTAATAACAATACACAGTAATGGCAATACACTGTGATATACTACAAAGTACCAAGTACTCTCACGAGTACGTACGATATTTCTATTGCATTAGCTAGTGAAAACCAATCAGTAAAACAAGAACAACAATAAAATAATATTAAGACGAAATCTCAGAACAATAATCTTCGAGCAATGGGAAATAAGAAAGCAATGAAAGGCTGAATAATAGAAGGCACCAGGAGTTGATGAGATAGTTGATTGATTAATTGATTGATTTAATGATACATGAAAATTAGACCGTCAAGCTAAACAAGGGGCCATTTTTGGCTATTCAGCGCTTAAGACAGTGAAAAGAGAGGGTTGGAGCGGCTGGACAGCATGACTGAAAAAAAGAAGACATGGAGGTAAAGTAAAAGGTTAGAACTGATGAGTTATTTGTAGAGTGATGCTGATAAGTTAAGTATACCTTAGTTTAACCAGACCACTGAGCTGATTAACAGCTCTCCTAGGGCTGCCCCGAAGGATTAGATTTATTTTACGTGGCTGAGAACCAATTGGTTACCTAGCAACTGGACCTACAGCTTGAGTGATGCTGATGGGCGTCTAAGTTGCTCAATAGGGTATGTCGCGTATTTTGCAATGAAAGAAAGGAAGAAAGGAAGATCGAAACGAATGGCTGAGAAGAAGTAACGCTCTCCGTGCACATGAAAGGTGTAAGAATCAAAAGGCCACAGAACTGCGCAGTTCAATTGGGCAGTTGTCCGGATTGGCTCAGATGAAGTAACAAGAATGACGAAAGACTTGGCGACTAAAGGGAGGTGAGGTTCAGAGAGGGAAGAGAATCTTAAAAAAAAAAAAAAAAAAAAAAAAAAAAAAAAAAAACGTCATGTGGCAAACCTACAGTTACAGAAAGATTAAGGTGTGGAGAGTTTAAGAGCGCTTAGTATTAATGGTTAATGGTAAAGACAAATGTCTGTAATGAAAGTGATGCTTGTGAAAGAATATGCAAACAGAAGTTGGAAAATTATTGATAGTGTACTATAGCTCAAAGACCGCTAAAAACTTCAGTGATGGTTGGAGATAGCGAAGAGAAGTTGTAAGCACTTGTGAAAACAGTGGAAGAGTGGGCGAGAGGGAAAACTTGAAAGCGATTGTTAACAACTGTAAGATTATGAATGAATGAAAGCTGTAAAGATCGAGCAACGAATGTTAATATGTACGGCGAGCAACTTAAGTCGATGATTAATGCAGTATTTTGGATTTAATGTCACGGATGATGAAAGAATGACAGAAATGCTAATTACAGAATAAGTGACGCAGCCAAGTTACCGAGAGCTTTATAAAGGAAGTTGAGCAGAGGAGTACATAGGACAGAAGAAAATACGTTTACACGAAAATTCCACAGAGCCAACTCTCTTTCTGCAAATCAAACCTCGGCAGTTGAATATGAAGGGAGGAAAACAGGTGAAAGCTACTGAGATGACTTCCCTGTACTATACTGGAGTAAGGAGAATTCCGAAGGGAGTAAACAACACAAAACTACAATGAAGAGTTTAGCTTAAGAGAAAACACTGATCACAGCGACTCGAGAACGGCAAGAGATGTGTTGGTAAACAGAACGAGCGGTTCAGAAGTATTTTATTAAAGGAGGAGGAGGAGGGGGATCCTAGGAAATCCTCTGTTGGGCTGTGGAGGATGGAAATGGTGCAGCACTTGTAATGGAGATGTATGTATTGCTGGTGAGCTTATTGTGCAGGGACACGTAACAGCTGATGCTGCTTCCAGTTTTCTGGAAGAGAGATTCACCCTTGATAAATGCGGACAAATGAGTGAATGAATGAGTGATCGAAAAATTAATTCTAAGATTAGTGATTTCTTAGAAACATTAAAGAGAACTTTATAAAAAATAAAGATAAACAATTTGAATGCGAGACCTTGACGAAAAATTTCGGGCATAATGTAACCTGTTAAATCTCTCAACCTGTACAACTGAATAAGGGTTCGGACAACAATAAATTCCATTGGTATTATCGAAATGTATACGCACTATGAGTATTTTATAAATGTTAATTTGCGTTACCTCGGCCTGATCTCTTTTACATTAAAATATCACGAAAGCTCCTACATCAAGATAATATACGACGTTTTAGTAACATACACAAAATTTTATTTTCCCTAGTCTTTCATCATACCGTATCCATAAACCATTCGGAAAATATTCAGGATATAATGGTTTTATAAAGAGCTTTCACTTTTACTCTGTGTTTCCAGGAACCAGGAGAATATGTTATCACAATAACATATTTTATTTTGCAATTGCTCTAATGTTATCTCTAAGATTTTACTTGGCTCTAAAGTTTAAAACTGTTCTTTTTGTTTTACCGAGTAAAGGTCAAAGACAAGCAATCCAACTTTTCATTCACTTAATTAAGCTTTGGTAAGCTTAGTTGTTCTAAAAACACATTAATTTCCTCAACTCCTTCAAACTTTGAGAACACTACGAAAAAGCTTCCTTTCAACAAAGATACAGAATCTCCAACAAAGAGAGCGCTTTTACAGGTGTTTTTTCTTGTAACGCAAGGTGTTCCAAAATGTTTTTTCTCTGCACAGTCTGCATTTTGCCCTTTCCTTTCTGGCTCTAAAGGTTTAAGAGATGAAAAATACGCTGCATACGTTTACACGGGAAATTCGAAACTCTGATAGTTTCTAGTGATCCCAAATCTTTTGCCAACATTCCTAAAATATACAAGATTTTCTTACATGGCGTTGAATATCAGTGGCATGATAAGTAACAACGTTCACTAATTAATTCTGGTTTGGTGCAATTGTGTATTTAAATCTGAACATCTCTCTCTCTCTCTCTCTCTCTCTCTTATCTTTATATATATATATATATATATATATATATATATACATACATGTATATTATATAATATATATATGTGTGTATATATTATATATATATATACATACATATATATTATACAATGTATATATATATATATATATATATATATATATATATATATATATATATATATATATATATATATATATATATATATATATATATATATATTTATATGCATGTGTGTGTGTATCAGTGAGAACACGCATCTGGCATAACAGACTTTGTAACATTAATATCAAACTAATGAAACTCATTTTCTTTTGTAACTCCTGACCTATCCCAACTTAGAATTTCTTACTAGTAAGCCAGTTCTAAGAATATACTTATTCAGCTCAAATCAGTTGAGGTGCATCAATTCAAATAAGCCACCTTTGTAAGGAGGGTACCAGGCATTCAGGTCTTTGGATTATAATCTTTAAAGAATTCAAGCTTATGGTTAATTAAGGAATTTTCAAAATAAAGCTTATTAATGCTTACGTTGTACACTATTAATGATTGCTGATAACCACAACAACTCACTCACTCAATAGTTACCCCTGTAATGTTGTAACCATGTCTTAATATTTCACTTATCGCTTCTTTGATAACTTGTTCGCGGTAGTGAAAGTTGTCTAATTGATTTAAAAATGTTTTGTACGTGGCACTTTTACAGACATGGAAGTCCCATAAGAAAGCATAAAATTAACTTATTTTTTATTTTTACGTTATGTTCCTTCGCTTTTTATTAGCGTAACAATTTTCAACATTAACCTTTATCCTATTATCAGTTTACTTTTTTTCTAGAAGTCTTTTCATTTATCTTGCAAAAATTAGAAAACAATTTCTTTACAGCACAAGAAAAAATTTTATTCATGAAGAACCTTTCTTTCGAGTTTGGTTCAAACTGACATCAGCTCATAGCTCAAGCATCCATAAAATATCTCTGAAATTCATGGATAACAATTTGCTGATGCTGTAAACATACAAACAAGCAATAAGAATACGTGTATGGGTGACTGTAACGAGTCTCAACTCATTCTTTCCGTATGAGGCTTCTACTTGTTAAATAAACAGTATGAGGTCACATTTGTCACGTAAACAACATTAAAAGATTCGTCCGTTACGTACACATCACTTCACATTACGACCACGGAGGGCAGCGTCCACAACGAAGGCTTTAGCACCTCGCCAACGGGCTAACTAAATTAAGCCGACGGAATCTCAGCTTCTCAGAACACGCTGCTATGTTAGGAACAACTTCAATTTCAAATAAAATCATCATCGGACTGAAACATTTATAATGAACCTCGAACTACAGCCTAATCAGTCCTCTCGTCTTTTCCCATGAGTTTGAAACCAGAAGCGTAAAGAAGCAATGAAATCGGGAATATTCGAGTTGGTTTGTGACTAAAAAGTCGAAACGTTGTATTTCTCGGAGATAAGTTGGCTTTGTGGCTCCCTGGTCGTAACATAATGCGGTTAGTTTGTCGCTCTTGGTGCTTGGAGCGTAAGGCAACTGAAGATTCTCCCAGAATCATAAAGACAGATTCAAAATACAAGCAACATCGTCAGTTCATTCTTTTCCAAAATTATAAATTTTTGTTCTAAAGATTTTAGTATAAAAGCTTTCATTGACATTTATATTTTCTAATTCAAGGTAAAAGTGAATACGGTGAATTCATCTCCATCACTGAACAGAAAACAGTGATGTATTCTTTTGCAATGCATACGAGTATACAAGTAGTTAGTATACTTAAATTCACTGCAAAAAAATACACCAATTATTCATTTAATTATGAATATGAATTGACCAATTTCACTTTTAACGTAACATAGTGAATATTGATTTCCTCAACGAAAAGTATATTTCTTTTCTCAGCCACTAAAAATTTTCACGAACATCGACAAATATCTGCAAACTTTAATACGAAAATCCTTAGTCAACACAATTATTAATCGCGATACGAATCGACGGAGCATTTGAAACTGTGTATTCGCCCAGGAAAGTGTCCCAAATCTAATAGCCTCCTCCTCCTTCTCCTCCTCCTCCTCTCAAATAATATTTCATCACAACAAGACTTGATGTTGTTCCTACTTCCACCACATCAGGCACAGCATACATCTCCTGAAGGCACCAACGGCTGCCAACTGCGTTTGAATTCAGGCAAAATGAGCGAGAGAGAGAGAGAGAGAGAGATTCACGAATATCTTATTCCGCGCCTTTGCGCCACATAATCCAATGAAAATTCTACCGTGGAACAACGCAAGTGTGTGTCGTCCAAACACAGGAATAATTCGACGGTTTATGAATATGGAAGTCTTTACAAATAGTGCTTGATTACTCTCTCTCTCTCTCTCTCTCTCTCTCTCTCTCTCTCTCTCTCTCTCTCTCCAGGTGGAATGCAGATAAGAATCAATGCCGGTACGTTGGGATAATTCGTGTGCTGCTTAAAAACGCCATTTTAAATTAACAGAAATATAATAAAAAAAAAAAAAAAATTCGACAGAACCAATTTCGGAACACTGCACGAATTAACAGTAACAATTCGTTACTTTTTTTAATATTCCTAAAAGTAACAGATCCTATCATTTATTAAGCAATGAAATTCATATACTAGAATAAGCCGCCTATGAATAATTCTCTTATTTACCACACAAAGAATTCTTCCTTTATTACTAGTGTGCATCTCTACCAGATTATGGCAACACAGTATTTTTATATTTCATTATTTTATATTTTGTTATTTTAGCTACAGATGAAATCAACAATTAACATAAATAAATAAATAAATAAATAAATAAATAAATAAACAAACGCAGTCGAAACAAAACAAAAGCAAGATATATATATATATATATATATATATATATATATATATATATATATATATATATATATATATATATATATATATATATATATATATATATATATATATATATATATATATATATATATAGGTAGCCATTGAAGGTTCCTCTCTCTCTCTCTCTCTCTCTCTCACATATGTGTGTGTGAGTGCGTGTGTGTGTGTGAGAGAGAGACGAACCTTGTATGGCAACAACAAGATACAAAGGCGTTACTTGTTTGCTCACAAGAGTTTAGTGTTCCTTGCTTTAGCAGTATGCGCATCCACAATATAACATAGGTACTTAAGCAACCTTCCTTTAGCAGTTGGGAAACTTATTGTCTGTCACGTGATTATTTGTTCATTGGCTGCGTTTCACAGAACAGCCTTGCCAACAGTTTCTTGTTAGCTAAACACGAGGGTATTTTGAAGCTACGTTGTGAAGTTGTCATTTGTTCTCTCACCTCACCGTGATTTCTACGAAATTCTTGAAGCCAACTGTACCTGCATTACTGCAACGGTAAAAGTAAATTTTTAACAGGAATTGACGCCACCATATGCATCATTGTTACAGAGTACTGAGAAGCAGCATCAGGCATCTCATATACCATATTTCTGTCTGTTAATATTCCTATTTTATTATTCAACATGATGGCAACTACGAAGACTGCCTAAATTAATGTTTCAGTGCGACTCGCCAAGGAGTTAAAATACATTCTTAAACGAAGTAAAATAACAATATTCTGTTTCAATGTGTATCCAAAATAATCCATTGTTTACACTCTGAAAGATAAAGACTACATACTTCCCTGTTTATATATGCTGCAGGTAACAAGTGATTACAAATGATTGCGCTGGATGTTTACTGGGTAAATTTCATGTATTTACACTTCGCAAAACAAAGTTTGATGTCAGTGTGATTTCAGGGTTTGTCAAATTCGGTGACAGGGCACAGTGCATTTTTAATACCTGATAACAGCTGCTTTTGAACTTAACTCTACTTTACAGTGAAAAATGCTAGCAGCAAAACAGAGGGCACTATAATATATGCATATGTATATGTATATACATAATATGTATATATGCACAATATACACATACACACACACACACACACACACACACATATATATATATATATATATATATATATATATATATATATATATATATATATATATATATTATAATGATATATAATGCCCTCTCAACGTCTAGATTTCTTCACATTATTTGGATAAGCTTGTCACTACAAAGCCTAATAACTAAATGAAGAACAAACGAGGAAAATCTGACACTCGTGGCAAGATTCGAACCCACACCCGAAAAGGAAGGAGAAATTCCTTTCTTGGACATACTGGTATAGAGGGAAGGGGGAAATTTAAAATTCAAGGTACACAAAAAGAAGACACACACCAATTCATACATATAAATGTTCTCCAGTCATAGGCAAGAAGTTAAAATGGGAGTAATGACAGGGTTGGCCATCAGGGCTTATAGGATTTGCAGTCCCGAATTCTAAGAAGAAGAGCTGGAATACCTGAGGGAGAGTTTTAGGAGATTAGGATACCCTAAGTACTGTTGGGAATGGGTGCACATTAAGGCAAGAAAAAACTATTTTGGGGAGAGGGAAGGGATAGAAAAGGAACATTCGAAAGGGACAAAAATAATTACAGTCCCAGACAACAACACTATTACACGCATCAACAGGAAGCCAGATAATTTCAAATTGATAGGCAGTTATAAAAACACAATCACGAATAAAATAGTAAGAAACAAAAAGTTGGTAGAGGGGGAAGAGGCAGCGTGTATAGATTGTGAAGAGCGTTACTTCAGCGAAAACAGCAACTCCTGCAAAGAACGAGGAAAACAACAGATACAAAACATAAGGCACTACAATCAGATGTTGGCAGTTGTCAAGCACTGCTGGGAAAAAGCCCACAAAACAGGCTGGGAGAATATGGATTTTTTGTACAGGAGCACTAACAAAATGGCCAGACTGATTGTACAGAATGTCTTCATAACATGCACAAACAATGTAATGGCACGCAATACTGGAAACAGATTTAAAGACAGCCTATCAAGAAGAATCGTACACTCTATAATAGAAAAGAAACGTAAAAACACAAGAGACCACATGGACAATGAATACCTGGAAGAAGCTGCAGGCAGAGAAAGGCCAAGGTCACGACGGCGGGGCCACACAGGAGAAGGAAGGTAATCAAAAGATTAAAGAAGCCAGCAAACGGAATTGGAGAAACAAGCACTTTAATCTGCTCCCCCCAACATATAAATATAGCTGGACTACGTGTCTGGCCATTCTATGGATACTTGATAATGAGGACTGTTAGTCCTAGAAAGCTTGTAACTTTTCTTGAATAAATATCTCTGCTAGATGCCATCCAGGTCTAATGAGGTCCTGTTAGTAATTGTATTAATGCACAGAACAATTGTGTAAGTGATAAAGTAAAAAAAAAAAAAAAAAAAAAAAAAAAAATATATATATATATATATATATATATATATATATATATATATATATATATATATATATATATCTATATAATCAGTAAGCTACAAACTGGCCGTGTGGTTTAAAGCGTCCACTGTAGTCCTGAGTTCTTCTTCTTCGCTGGTTCGAGCCGACGGGACGACGAACTTATTATCAACTAAAAAATTCCCCTTCGGTAACATACATGAAAATATATTATTTCCGAGGTGGAGCG
>NC_089745.1:50711493-50713993 GCF_040412425.1 Macrobrachium rosenbergii
TATATATATATATATATATATATATATATAGTATTTATACACGTGTGACTTACTTTTTCATTTTCACACATATTAAGCCACAAATGTCATTTGATATCCAATTCACTATATCTGAGGAACCACTTATGCCCAAAAGGAATTAGAATTGATAACAGCTTCGTCCCCGGCAGACTTCAGACCGCTCTCTGGTTTTGAAACGATAAACGCTAATTATCCACTCAGCTATCAAGAAAGAAGGGTACTGATTTAAGCATTCTTCACTTATTTTTATTTTTTTTTATTTAGACTTTTTAAAATGTTTATGATTTTTTTACTTTTAACTGAGTCTGGTTTTAATTTGTAAATTCTGTATATTTTACAGCCCTGAGGATGAGACTTAAAGTCTCGAAAATTTGGACAATAAATGTAAAATGCTATGCTGGCTTTTCCCTTGTCCTATTCCTACTGAATCTCTGGCGTTCCAGATGCCTTAACTTTTCCTGTATGTATGTATGTATGTATATGTATATATATATATATATATATATATATATATATATATATATATATATATATATATATATATATATATGATTATAATCAATTTGTACGTGATTCATTTTCACATCACCACAGGTGAAAAATAGGTAAGGGTGTAGGTGATGGAATAAAGTCGAAATATAGTATACACTGTATCTTATATATATATATATATATATATATATATATATATATATATATATATATATATATATATATATATATAAATATATAATATATATATATATATATATATATATATATATATATATATATATATATATATATATAATATATATATATATATATATATATATATATATATATATATATATATATATATATATATATAATATTTATATATATTTATATATATATATATATGTATATATACATACATATGTATACCTACAAACATATGCATCCTTTTCCCCCATTTCTTCATGTGTACTCACACATGAAGCTGATATTTTCCCCCGGGGAGAAAAACTTTATTTGAGCGCCCATAAAAACAAAAATGCAAAAATAAATAAAAAGAAAATAGCGTATATTTCTACATGTAAAACAACAGCCTCTGAATTTCCCTTTTATTCTTCTGAGTCTTTTTTTTTTGTATGAATTGAGAACGGGGACAACTTTGTTTTGTTTCTATTTTTTGCAAGACTTATTCAAAGAGCTGAATAGTAATGAAAGAGATGCCCTATAAAAGGAAAAGTACTGGTCTACATGGCGAGGCGAAAAATAAAAATAAAAAAACTTAAAACTTATAAATATACAAAAAGGGAAAGCGAATCGCAGCAGCTTTGAAAATAACGATTAAAAAAAAAAAGAAAGAAAAGGGTATGAAAGCAACAAATACTGGCGTGCTTTTACAAAGCACTTTTCTATTTAAGTAATTACGTTCGAAGCTAAGGGCTGAAAAGAAGAGATATATTTTCACAGCCGTTCCTTCTCTCGATGCTGGTTAGTTATCATACTGAATACGAATGTTTTCTTTTATGTTTGTTTTGCTGGCGTTGCAAGAGCATTCATGTGATCGGGATGTACATAAATACTGATGCCGTTTTTGCGTCCTGGTGTTTTATATTCTTTGGCAGAAGAAATTAGGAGAAGCATTTTCGGTGCTGGTACAGACTTTCGCAAATGCATTCATGAACTGAGGTGCTTATACAAATACGTGCACACATATTGTCGTTTTATATATATGTATATATGAATATGTATATGTATATATATATATTATATACATACATACATACATACATACATACATACACACACACACACACACACACACACATATATATATATATATATATATATATATATATATATATATATATATATATATATATATATTATGTATATACACACATCTAAGGCTTCTGCCTTCTTCGTCGTACTGTACACACACACACACACACACACACACACACACACACACACACACATATATATATATATATATATATATATATATACATATACATATACAATACATATTCTCATAAACCAGTTTCCCTGAAGAGGGGCTGGCTTACTAGAAAATGCAATGATCACTGCCACATTCACAATTAAACCTGCTTAATCGCAGATGAACCTACTGTGCAGAAAACTTTCGCAACGTTAGTTGCTCCAAACCTCCACCCAGAAGCTTACCCGAAGTGATTCGAACCCACCTACGGACAGTGTAATATTCACCAATAGTTTGCACGACGCAATCGCTTCCTGGGAGTTAAAGGCCCTCCGCCCAGCTTCCTGTCTTTAAAGAAATCAGCTACCATATATTTCTTCTCCTATGCACTACAACCACTGGAAGTCTTTAGCTGCATTACCATTTTCACTAAGGGTAGTACATTTGTATATGTATATGTATATGTATATGTATATGTATATGTATATGTATATACTCTGTACATATATACATATATATATACTATATATATATATATACAGTATATATATTGCCAGAAATGATTAT
>NC_089745.1:50718993-50748993 GCF_040412425.1 Macrobrachium rosenbergii
TAAAATACTTCATTAATCAGAAAGGCCTTACATACAAAAACAGGCAGCAATGGCTGACGGAAATCAGTTAAAAGATATTCATGCATGGTTTGCATAAATGAATTAAAATAATCCAACAAATGAGAAAATAGCCATTTATATAGAAGAGACGGAGAAAGGACAGAAGCCCAGCCTGGAGCTTTTATAATGATCATCAAATTGTTACCGTACAATGGGAATAAAACTTTCAAATACATAGCGATGATAAGGTACAAGGCTTATGGCTCCACTGACCTGTGAAAATCGTTAGATCTTATGACTTTATAAATAAAACATAAGATATGAAAGTAGATAAGTATTATGAGCTTTATGACTCCCGTTGGTGCTAGGCTTCTCATAGTCAAAAGTCTCGGCAAAGCCTTCTAGAATATGAAAGTTAAAGTTAAGTATGCCTTAGTTTAACCAGACCACTGAGCTGATTAACAGCTCTCCTAGGGCTGGTCCGAAGGATTAGACTTATTTTACGTGGCTAAGAACCAACTGGTTACCTAGCAACGGGACCTACAGCTTATTGTGGAATCCGAACCACATTATATCGAGAAAAGAATTACTATCACCAGAAATAAATTCCTCTAACTCTTCATTGGCCGGCCGGAGACTCGAACTAGGGCTTAGCAGAGTGCTAGCCGAGAACTCTACCGACTCGTAGTAAGATAATAGTTTTGTTAAGCAAACCAACACTTAGACCAAGGCTGACTGACTGCACCGACGTTTTCCTGATGTCGCTGTAGTTATCATTCGGGTGACTTTTATTTCCAGTTTAGCAAACTGAAGTATAAACATTTAATACTCAGTGTTTACATTAAAAGTGATCAGAATAAAAAAAAAAATTGTAACAACCACTACAAATCAAAATATCAACATGAATCTCCCTGTAGGTACATAATTTTTTAAGAATGATGACATTGCAAGTATCCTTGATAATGTCATCCGAAACCCCGGCGACCCCGTTCCCCCACTTCCCCCCCTCCCCACTACCTTTTTGAAATTATTTGATGCAATTACACACGGGAACCCAAATGAACATGCCACTGTCATTAGCCTCACCTGCATGAAGTGCTCATAATTATGAACATCAAAAGAAGAAGAAGAAAAAAAAAAGCTTTCAAATCATCGCGTTCACAGACGGTCAGATGAAAAAGAGAATTGTAATACGAACAAAGTACTGTCAAAACCAACCCGCAATATCCAATGCGCTTCGCATCACGTTCTCATAAAGTACAGATTTGGTAATACCCCGAAAAACGATCCGTCAGAATAACAATTAAAATAATATCCGCTCTGAGTTTACGGGTTACCCGACGCCCAAATCATAACAACTGAATACATTACCCGACCTCTATATTGACTGGCCGGATGAAAGCGGCTGAAATCACTTCTGTAAACAGGATGATAACGCGCTCAGCAATTACTTTGATGCTTTATGGCGAAGTTATATATATATATGTATATATATGTTCAACAGCATCGTCTATACAAATATTACCTTTTTTTTTTAATCAGGGGAGTCTGGGTGGGAGGGGTGAGAGGGAGGGGAGTTGTCGAAAGGGAGAGTGAGGTAAGGGGGGGGCAACAAATGAGCTATAAAAGTTTGATTTAACATTCCCGTGGATGAAAAAAACTATATGATGAAAATGTATCTCTCTCACTCTTCATTTGTTACTCTCTCAAAACAATGATATCAATCATAGCTTGGCGGCTGGGGATTTGTTTTTATATTGGCGCTCTTACATTGGTCGACAAATATTTCTCATATTGAGGCAATTATGTGTAAAGCCAGTAACAGCATGCGTGGCAGATAATGGCAGATAATGGCCTTCACACTGGCTGATAATTAACAAGGGCATCATTGACCTTGGTAGTTGCAACACCAGGCGAATTAGTCAGTCTACATGAGAGCAAACTAACTTGTCAGTTAAGCTTCTAGTCTCACTTGACACTACAGACTAGTTATTGCAAGTCATTAAACGTCGTTTTAATGTAATTTGCTGAACTAGTCAGCACAAGTACAAAAGTATAACCTTCTCCCTTCTGTGGCCTATCAAATCTAGGATTTGTCTAAATTCACTGTAAGTTTAATTTTATTTTATTTTTATAAAATTTAAGCTGTCACCCCAAGCAATGAGGCGCTTCTGCCATTCAGCGCTCAAAACAGTGAAATGAATTGGAGCGGTTGAACAGCAAGACGAAGAGATGTAGATAATAAAGGAGGTGAAGTACAAGGATCTAAAGGTGGAACTGGAGCAAACATCACAGTTACACTACGAAGTGGTTAGTGTCGTGGTATGCCACTCCGATGTCGCGGTATGCCACTCCGATGTCGCGGGTTAGCGTCTCCCCCCTTGGGTGATGAAAAATCACTGGCTCTGTATCATGATCAGTCAGTGCTGCAGTGCGGGGTCTGGTGTGGGAGGTTGAAACCAACATTCTTTGGAAGCTTGAATTTCAAGACAATGGCCCCTGTGTGCTTGTTCCATGTTAATAGGTTTCATCAACTGAAATAATAATAAAATAATAATAATACAAGGATGGACACAAGTCTGAAGAAATGTAGCGGGAACAGAGGTCAAGCAAAAGTCTAAAAAGTGGGTGCAGATAGGGGCCGAATGGACGCTGCAAGCACCCCTTAGTAACGCCCACAGTGCACCACATTTACGATAAGGAGTCAGGGGCACAATTTACTAATGTTAATGGTGTCAATATTTTATAATATATCGACACCATTAACATTAGTAAATAATAATAATAATAATAATAATAATAATAATAATAATAATAATAATAATAATAATAATAATAATAATAATAATAATAATAAAACAACAACAACAACAATAATAATAATAATAATAATAATAATAATAATAATAATAATAATAATAATAATAATAATAATAATGTATTCCTAGAGATAATAAAATCACTAAACGTGATCCGTAACGCAACTCATTTTCATCCAAAACTAAAGAGAACTTAAGATAAACCTCAAAATCCACTCGTGCATTTTCCCTCTCCAATAACCATTACATTACGTAGATCTATTTACCGTCTTTCATTCCCAAGGAGACCTGGACCTCCATTCCGTTGCCTTTGACCAAATTGCCGATATTGATATTCTTCCAAATGGGGCAGAACGATCTCTTACTTTCTTTTACAGCTTTTAGCTAAAGTTTTTTTTTTTTATTAACCCCGATTGCATCGGTAACTTAAAAGTACGTTTTGAGTTTTCTGTAAAAGAAAACTATTGTGCCAGCTTTGTCTGTCCGTCCGCACCTTTTCTGTCCGCCCTCAGATCTTAAAAACTACTGAGGCTAGAGGGCTGCAAATTGGTATGTTGATCATCCACCCTCCATTCATCAAACATACCAAGTTGCAGTCCTCTAGCCTCAGTAGTTTTTATTTTATTTAAGATTAAAGTTAGCCATAATCGTGCATCTGGCAACGATGTAGGACAGGCAACCACCTGGCCCTGTTAAAGATTCATGGGCCGCGGCTCATACAGCATTATACCGAGACTACCGAAAGATAGATCTATTTTCGGTGGCCTTGATCATACGCTACACAGAATACTCGATTGCGCTGAAGAAACTTCGGCGCATTTTTTTACTTGTTCCTATAAAAACCCAGCGGACTGGCCTACTCGGTCAATACGCAAGTTATTATACAAAAATAAATAAACTTTATGACGTGGTATCCCGTGTTTAAAATACATCTATAAACACATTAACGTTAGTTTCCCACTCCAATTTAGTGCGGGGAATTGCAATCGACGTTTCAGGGGAACGAAAAACGCTAAAATATTTATGAAAGGGATAAATTGAATTTCCGCTCGATTTTGTTCCGCTGTTCGCCGCTGTTTTCCGCAAACGGACAATTAATCTTTAGGCAGTGCGACCTCGGACTAAGAGGCCTGATCATTTTCCTCTGCAAAATGGAATTTATCCAAATCAGGATATCTGGAATGATTGACAGATGTTAATTAAAAAAAGGTCAAGTAAGGAGTCAGTTTGGAAAAAGTTTGGCCTATAAGACTCGACACCTTCAAGAGGATTTCAATTTCTTGAAAAGTGACCAGAATATCATTCAACTGGTGCGTTTTCATGCCTTTATGATTTATGAAAACTAAACTGCAGAGCCAAGCACTGGAGCACTTTGTCATTCAGCGCCTATTCTAGGCTTATTTAAAACTTGAGGATATAAACTGTACAGAAAATAACCCTCTTATAATCTGGTTTTCTGTTTTATGTGGCCGAGACTAACTAAGACAGTGAAAAAATGAAGTTGGAGAGGTTGAACAGTAAGATGAGAACGGAAGCAGGAAAGCAGGAATAGAGCTAAAAGTGGGTGCAGCTAGGGGCGAAGGGACGCTGCAAACAACCTTTAGTAATGCCTACAGTGCACCACAGCGGTACACACTGACGGTATGACTGTGGTTATCATGCATTCCCTAGTCTATGTCTAGAAGGGGCTGGGCTGACATGAGTTTCCAGCTATAGAAGCCTCGTCGTATACTGGCACTAGGAACGTGGCTCACTCAGCGGAGATGGAAAAGAGATGCATTTGTATAAGATGGCTAAAGTTAGCATAAATTAATGAATACGAATATTTAAGATTTAGTCCGTAATCTCTTCGACACACTTACTATACAGTTTGGGCATCAGGCAGGAGGATCAATTTATGACTGTCTTGCTGTTGATAATGAGTTAATGCAACACGCGACCATGTACGTAACATAACTAAAATCTGCTTCGTCTCAGTTGGCGGGTAAGGTCCAGAGGTCCGCATCGGACCTCCCAGACTACCTTTGAATAACTGATGGAATGTCAGGATCGAAAATGGTCGGGAAAACAAACACTTCACACATTAACTTTGATGGTAATTTTGGTGATTCCTCTTCTCCCACTATAG
This sequence comes from Macrobrachium rosenbergii, assembly GCF_040412425.1. Taxonomy (NCBI): domain Eukaryota; kingdom Metazoa; phylum Arthropoda; class Malacostraca; order Decapoda; family Palaemonidae; genus Macrobrachium; species Macrobrachium rosenbergii. The sequence goes on from NC_089745.1 coordinate 50,723,941, forward strand.
ATGTCAATTATTGGTTCGTGGATCAATCTAAATGTCTTCCTCGATCTAATGGAAGGCAACTTGATTACAATGGCATAATATAATACATAGCGTAACTTTTAGTTACTTTGGAATCATCATCGATTGATGAATTAGCCTCCTCCTACAATTTGTTTATTCCTCTGACTTCCAAATGTCCATCAGAGGTGTAAATACTTCTTTGATAATATTATGCTTATCTAATAATGCTAGAAAAATCAGCAAGGAATGTCGATACAACATACATGAATGTAAAACCACATGGAATGAATATCGTTTCCCATTCCCAAAAACAATAACAAGAATTTCACTAGTGTTAGTGAATGAACACTAATGAATAGATGTTATCGTTATATTAAAGTCTTGCTAAAAATTACATACTATAAATAACATCTGTTTTCTACTTTTCTTCGCATAATGAAGCACTAATATTCCTTCTAACCAAAAAGCCAAGTTTTGTAAGCTAGTTCTTAAAAATTGACGTAAACAAAAATAAGTAAATTAAAAAAGTCTTAATAATTATGTCTTAATAATGATTTAAAAAAAATAAAACGTTGAAAACATTGCGCAGTACAAAAAAGGCGGACAGTGTTTATAGAAAATAATATAAAAAATGTAGCATTTCTCTACATACTCAAAATAAATATTTAAAACAGATAAAAAGCTATAAGCTTTCACCACTGGGAGGGAGGGAGGTAGGAAGAAGTCAAGTCCAAACACTTAACTCCCCACCGTCGCCCCCTCTCTCTCTCTCTCTCTCTCTCTCTCTCTCTCTCTCTCTCTCTCTCTCTCTCTCTCTCTGCGGCAAAAAAAAAAAAAAAAAAAAGGAACAGAAAGGTGCAACGTTTACAAATACACTGCCATTTGGTCGGGTAAAGTTTCAAGATGGCGGCCGGTTCGAGCTCTAAAGGTGAAAAATGCGGCCCAATCGCGTGAGTTAAGTGCTTTCTTGCGTTTTGATATAAAGCCCGAGAAAGAGCTTTCAGGGCTGACAATGAAGAAGGAAAAGAAGATGGAGATGAAGAAGAAGAAGGAGGAGAAGAGGAAGGAGAAGAAAAAGTAAAAAAGTATTTATGCTCTTAGTAATCGCATTATCGTAAATTTTATGGCAATAAAATAATGGAAATTATAAAAACAATCACTACTGATATTGCAATAATTTCTTCACACATGAACTCTTACACTGTGTGTAAATACTGTGTAGCAATTCATGTATTAAAGATATTTGCACAAATGCACGCTGTACATGCACATACATACATAAATACATACATACATACACACATGTGTGTATCTTTGTGAGTGTTCCACTGTCTCAAATTTCAGTCGCTACCCAAAACAATATGAAATTTGCTTATCACAAAACAATAAGGAATTTTGGGAGCATAACTTTAAAAGCTTAGAGAGAAAGCAATTTTACCTCAGTTTAGGTCTGGCGTACAAACCCAAAAAAGAACTATTCATGGGGAATGTGGTCACTTAAATTACGCCAAGTTCCTAGCACCCAGCAATAGTTTACTTTTACAAAAACACATCGAAGCATTTATGACCATATTACCGAGTATATTTACTTTCCTACGACGAAAGCTTCTACACAACATTCCGTTCTCAGGCAGAAATGGGAAGATCCTTAGCAAGCTACTCTGTGCTTGGTATAAGAATATCCTTTACAAACCACTTTACTCTCAGTGCTGGATCCTACTCAATGCGTCGGATGGCTGAGAATGAAAACATTTCTCATGGTACACAACCAACATTTAAACGGCACGTTGCCTTTGGTAATAAGCCTGTTCTTGAAAGCTATCCCATTCAAAACAATTTTTCAGTGTCATCACACTCCGCATTAAGCTTGGTATTCTAATAAAAATTATTTGTTCCCATTGCAAAATATATCCCGCTAAAAATCTCTAGAGAATGGATAATCATTTCCTAAAACAATATGCATGGATAGTATTGCATTTACCGAACAATTACCTTCATAATTACGTCTCTTAAAAGCGTTACTTAGTATATATTAAGAGGTTAACCGGAGATAAAAATGTACATAAAAATGAATGACAAACAGTCGTGTTGTCCATGAGGTTCTGCTGTAGTACAAAGGGAGTAAAACTAGCCAAAGCGCTAATGTCTTTTAGACTAGCGCCATCTGCCGACAAAAAAGTATGGCATCGCCATGAAGTTTGATTTAACTATAAGTTCCATTCCTAGTTTCTGTTTCACCACACTCTGATCCAAAGTCAAACTATTACGAAAAATGTGACCCCGAAGATTTTTTTTATCAGAGTTTTACGAAACAAAGGCGCCCTTTCCAACACGTCGACTGATCTTTATACTTTGGAGGCACTGCGGGAGAGACGCGTCCATACGAGAGAAAACAAGTCAAATTTTAACGCATCGCAATCATGGATACCATCTGCAGAGCAATGCAGAGCAATAAGGACGCTCATGCAATTACGAAGGACGGCGGGAGGAACCAAAGTCGAAAAGAAACGAAAGTCATGTTTGTAAATAAACGGGGAGCATCAGATTACTCGATGTCTTCATTTGCAAGCGACGGGAATCGTGCAATTACCTTCCTTCATACAACCATATTCTTGAGCAAAGTGCACAAAGAATCACAGGATAGTCATGATGAGATCCTATCCGTTTGCAGGAAGCAGCGCGATTCATTTGAGTATATGATTCTTTTAGAATATAACGATATCACTATTTATATAATAAATTTTGCCCCTGGCACTTGGGAAACGGGGGTATGAAAATGGCTTTTCATGACTCAAATGTTATTCAAGCTCTGTTCCTAAAAAATGAACTGGGTTAACGTAACATATGCAAACAAAACACATTATACATACATACATACATACACAAACACACACACACACACACACACACACACACACATATATATATATATATATATATATATATATATATATATATATATATATATATATATATATACATAATATATATACATCTAGTCTGTGTTTCCATGCTCTTAACTTCGGAAATGTATGCGCAGCAAAGAGCACTTTTAACCTCACATGAAAACTGAATATAGATACCTTTGGAGTAAAAAGCAACGGAACACCATTACCTTATAGCAAAGACAATATTCATTTCAGAATTGCGCAAAAAAATGGAATCAACTTTTCCATCTACCTTCTCTGCCTTTACCTCCCTCCAGTTAAATATATATTTTTTTACTAATGGAGTAGCTCATATTTATCTTCAGGTTTTCATTATTTCTCACATATTTTGCTCTAATTTTCACTACGTAATTTTTTCCCTTGTATATTTTACATGACCATAAACAGAAACATACACACGTATATATACATATATATGTTTGTTTGTAACTATGTATATATACATATGTATATACTGTATATATAATGTATAAATACACACACACACACATATATATATATATATATGAATATATAAATACGAAATATAAAAACACCGTAACGTGCTTCTTAGTTATCTACTGAAGGATCCACAGCACAGTAATACTCTTGATTAGAAAGATGAAATGTGTTTGAAAAAACATATACAGAGCTTGTAACTTTCGCCCATCCTTCTGTGGACTTGGTATGGACGAAATTTACAAGCTCTGTATATGTTTTTTACGAATACATTACATCTTTCTAATCAAGAGTATTACTATCCTGTGGAGACTTCTGTAGATAACTGAGAAGAACGATACGGTGTTTTATATTTCATATATATATATATATATATATATATATATATATATATATATATATATATATATATATATATATATATATATATATATATATATATATATATATATATATATATATATATATATATATATATATATATATATATATATATATATATATATATATATATATATATATATATATATATATATAAATATATATTTAGATATACACATATACATTACATATATATATATATATATATATATATATGTATATACATTATATAGATATCTGTATGTGTGTGTGTTTATATGTATACATATATATTGTATATATACATACATACACATACACACACATAAATACATACATTTCACAAAACCCAGTTGAATATCAATCCCTCCGTGAAAGAAGCCATTTCACAAACATACCTGACTGGTAATTACGGCCTAGGTTAATTAAGTCCGAACTAATTTCAAACGATGACCTGTTCTGAGACTAATTTCACGAGGTCGCAAAACCTTGCTCTAATATCCTCCGGGTAATTAGAGCCCACCATAACCCCTGCCTATGACCGCCATTCGGAGCTGAAAAAGTATGTATAATGACCTCTGGCAATTACTCATAACTTCGGTTTATAACAGCGAGGGCAAATTAAAATTCCAGTATTCTATTTGAGGACGAGCCCGCTATCTCTCTCTCTCTCTCTCTCTCTCTCTCTCTCTCTCTCTCTCTCTCTCCGTCTCTGTCTGCCTGTCTGTCTGTCTGTCTGTCTGTCTGTCTCTCTCTGTCTGTCTCTCTCTCTCTCTCTCTCTCTCTCTCTCTCTCTGTCTGTCTGTCTGTCTGTCTGTCTGTCTGTCTCTCTGTCTGTCTCTCTCTCTGTCTCTTTCTCTCTCTCTCTCTGTCTCTCTCTCTCTCTCTGTCTCTGTCTCTGTCTCTGTCTCTGTCTCTCTCTCTCTCTCTCCCGGCAACGAACGAAAAGGTATATCCCCCACACATGCTGCTGCATGAGATTAACAATCTGCATTACCTTCCTTTTTTAAGAGCTGCACAACGCGGGCCACAGTTTGCTGCTGCTGCAACAAGGGGTCTTCTTCTTCTTCTTCTTCTTCTTCTTCTTCTTCTTCTTCTTCTTCTTCTTCTTCTTCTTGTCTTTGTTTGGTTCTTTGGGACTGATGCGAAACGCGATTCGTTTGGGGCGATCGTGGATTTGATAGTGGTCATTATCATCATTTCCTTCTCTATCACTGTTATGAAGTCACGTCGCTTATGTTTACAGTTATTAACATTAATCCTTTTTTAGTATATTTTTGCTGACATTTCATACGATACCAAGACTTTATGAATTGGCGTTGGTCTTTACCCATTTTTTTACCACCCTGCTACTGCTACTGTATTGTATGATGTCCCATAAATTTTCAGTTTACTTATTGTTCCTATTATTTGCTATATTTGAGCTCAAATGCCTCCCTACACCAACACTTTAGTCCATCCAAGACTGTTTTCCCTACCGTTTTATTCAACATCGGTCTACTTGGCGCTCCGCAATAAGGTCTCCTTTAATCAAATAAATCAGATAAAAGAAATGAACTAAGCTTCACAAAGGCACAATAATACATGAAAGTGTATGACATATAACCATGGTTATCACTAAGGTCTCGAGATTCAAGAATCGAGAAGGAATACTTAGGTTTAGGAGCAGACAAAGACAGACATCCTTAATATCTACCAGATTTTTCGTCTCTTAACGCACATTTTTTCTTTCTGGAAAATGTCCTATAACAAATGAGAGAGAGAGAGAGAGGGGGGGGATCCTACGAATATCCTATAAATGGTCTGATTCCAGAGGGGTGAGGATTACCTTGTCGAGGCCCACTTGTTTTGGAAGTATGAATTTTGTCGGAGGAATGAACACACGTCTTTTCTTCTCTCGCTCTCTCTCTCTTCATATATATATATATATATATATATATATATATATATATATATATATATATATATATATATATATATATATATATATATATATATATATATATATATATATATATTTCAGTGATAACGTTGCCGTTTTTTGCCTCGGCCAAAATTTTTCCGTTCTTGCGCAGGATCTTCCACCGATCTCTCTCTCTCTCTCTCTCTCTCTCTCTCTCTCTCTCTCTCTCTCTCTCTATATATATATATATATATATATATATATATATATATATATATATATATATATATATATATATATATATATATATATATATATACTATACACATATCCTAGCTGCTTACGTTGATTTCAGGAAACGCACCTATTCGTCCCTCCTCGTTCGGAGAGAGAGAGAGAGATCGGTGGAAGATTCTGAGCAAGAATAGAAAAATTTTGGCAAGAATGCAAAATTTTGGCAACGTTATCAAACGGCAATGAGAGATCAGAGAGAAGAGAGAGAGAGAGAGAGAGAGAGAGAGAGAGAGAGAGAGAGAGAGAGAGAGAGAGAGAGAACGCAAAATAAAAAAGAAAATAAACCTTTAAAAAAAATAAAGGAAAGGGAAAAAGATACAAAAATTTGGAACTGAAAAAGTACGATTACACGCAATACAGATTTACAGGGGCTTATCTGAAATCAATAACAGGGATTCGTAAGAAAACACGACTTGTAAACCCAAAAATACGGACATAAAGGCTGAAAAATTACACCGTGTCCAAAAACAGAAAAACGCAGTTGCTTGGAAAACAACCTTTGACCCCTGTTTCTAAAAAAAAAAAAAAAAGGATAAAAACTAAATAAAAAGCGCGGGAGGGATTGATTTAAAAACGGTAAAACCTTCGAATGCGGTTGAGAGGAAATCGGTGGTATTTGCAATCCAATGCGTATACGCAAAATACATAAATAAATAAATGAAAAACATCTAAATGATAATTTTGGGAATTTGATGGTTTTATTGTCACATATAAGAAACAAGATATTGTCATCAGAATACGGTATACTCTCGTATATACTAATATATACGTAAATGTAAACAAATATGTACACAGTATGTGTATGTTAGAAAGGCTTAGAACATATATATAGCCTAAATATATATGAATTTTTATCACATCACCGTGATTCATACACAAGCATTAAGCTACAAACGTCCTTTAATATCCAATTCGCTCTACCTCGGAAATAATAGATTTTCATATATGTTACCCGTGTTAGCCGTGTGGTTAAAATCGCGTCACTGTAGTCCCGAGTTCTTGTCTTCCGTGGTTCGAGCCCACGAGACGACGAACTTATTATCAACTAAAAAATTCCCCCTCGAGTAACATATATGAAAATATATTATTTCCGAGGTATATATATATATATATATATATATATATATATATATATATATATATATATATATATATATATATATATATATATATATATATATATATGGGGTGTGCCATAGCAATGGTGTGCGTTCGTTTGTACGTCGTGGGAGTGACCGGTAAGGCAAGTTTGAGATTTTTGTGAAATATATCTCATTGCTATTAAGGGAGCAGATTAGAACAGACTGAAATTCCAAGCTCCAATTATATACCTGTTGAAAGGGTAAGCCATCAAGACATTCATTGACATTCAGTAACTTGCCGTGTTTTTTATCCTTTTTAACATCTGTGGTCGTTTTTGTTGTCTGTACGTTTTCTTTAACATGTTTTTGTGGTGTCGTGGGAAATACCCAAGATTATATGATTTTGGTCTGAATGAGTTTTTTTTTTTTTTTGTATTTGTGACATGTTTCGTGGATAAGCCATGCACAGATGTGCAAAACCATGGGTAGCTGCTTTGGGAAATATCCCAGATCATTTGATTTTGAGGGTTAGTTTTCTTTTTACTTTTGACAGATGTTTCAAGGATGTGCAAGAACATGGGTAGCTGTTTGGGTGGCTGGTTAGACACTGTCTTAATTTGAACTAATGGTTCACAACTTTGAAGTAACATGGCGTATTTAGTGACGGGGTGGGAAATGGGTATTTGCTTCTCACATTTGTTATCACTTATGTTTTACTAATGTTTGAAGTGGTGGTTTAATAATCTGCTATTAGCGTTTCTTTGATTTAACCCGGTCTGATGCTGAGTTTGCAAAATAAAGTTTATTTTTGTATACCAGGTTTAATTTATACACACTAGTTTAGATGTTGGTTTGCTTAGAATTCATGAGAGAGCCTGAGAGAGAAGGGGAGTAGTGCTGGCAAGAGAGAGAGAGAGAGAGAGAGAGAGAGAGAGAGAGAGAGAGAGAGAGAGAGAGAGAGAGAGAGAGAGAGAACGCAAAATAAAAAAAGAAAATAAACCGCCCCCAAAAAATAAAGGAAAGGGAAAAAAGATACAAAAATTTGGAACTGAAAAAGTACGATTACACGCAATACAGATTTACAGGGGCTTATCTGAAATCAATAACAGGGATTTAAGAAAACACGACTTGTAAACCCAAAAATACGGACATAAAGGCTGAAAATTACACCGTGTCCAAAAACAGAAAACGCAGTTGCTTGGAAAACAACCTTTGACCCTGTTCCTAAAAAAAAAAAAAGGATAAAAAATAAATAAAAAGCGCGGGAGGGATTGATTTAAAAACGGTAAAACCTTCGAATGCGGTTGAGAGGAAATCGGTGGTATTTGCAATCCAATGCGTATACGCAAAATACATAAATAAATAAATGAAAACATCTAAATGATAATTTTGGGAATTTGATGGTTTTATTGTCACATATAAGAAACATGATATTGTCATCAGAATACGGTATACTCGTATATACTAATACATACGTAAATGTAAACAAATATGTACACAGTATGTGTATGTTAGAAAGGCTTAGAACATATATATAGCCTAAATATATATGAATTTTATCACATCACCGTGATTCATATACAAGCATTGCTACAAACGTCCTTCAATATCCAATTCGCTCTACCTCGGAAATAATAGATTTTCATATATGTTACCCGTGTTAGCCGTGTGGTTAAAATCGCGTCACTGTAGTCCCGAGTTCTTGTCTTCCGTGGTTCGAGCCCACGAGACAACGAACTTATTATCAACTAAAAATTCCCCCTCGAGTAACATATATGAAAATATATTATTTCCGAGGTAGTATATATATATATATATATATATATATATATACACACACTCGTATATATGGGTGTGCCATAGCAATGGTGTGCGTTCGTTTGTACGTCGTGGGAGTGACCGGTAAGGCAAGTTTGAGATTTTTGTGAAACATATCTCATTGCTATTAAGGGAGCAGATTAGAACAGACTGAAATTCCAAGCTCCAATTATATACCTGTTGAAAGGGTAAGCCATCAAGACATTGACATTCAGTAACTTGCCGTGTTTTTTATCCTTTTTAACATCTGTGGTCGTTTTTGTTGTCTGTACGTTTTCTTTAACATGTTTTTGTGGTGTCGTGGGAAATACCCCAGATTATATGATTTTGGTCTGAATGAGTATTTTTTTTGTATTTGTGACATGTTTCGTGGATAAGCCATGCACAGATGTGCAAAACCATGGGTAGCTGCTTTGGGAAATATCCCAGATCATTTGATTTTGAGGGTTAGTTTTCTTTTTACTTTTGACAGATGTTTCAAGGATGTGCAAGAACATGGGTAGCTGTTTGGGTGGCTGGTTAGACACTGTCTTAATTTGAACTAATGGTTCACAACTTTGAAGTAACATGGCGTATTTAGTGACGGGGTGGGAAATGGGTATTTGCTTCTCACATTTGTTATCACTTATGTTTTACTAATGTTTAAAGTGGTGGTTTAATAATCTGCTATTAGCGTTTCTTTGATTTAACCCGGTCTGATGCTGGGTTTGCAAAATAAAGTTTATTTTTGTATACCAGGTTTAATTTATACACACTAGTTTAGATGTTGGTTTGTTTAGAATTCATGAGAGAGCCTGAGAGAGAAGGGAGTAGTGCTGAGAGAGAGAGAGATGTTGTTCCTCGATCATATATTGCAAACATAATAATCCTTCATGTATGGGTTTAACATTATATATATATATGTATATATATATATATATATATATATATATATATATATATATATATATATATATATATATATATATATTATTTACTCACACACATATCTATACACACACACATATATATATGTATATACTGTATATATATATATATATATATATATATATATATATATATATATATATATATATATATATAATATATGCTGATATACATTTAATGTCATATCTTAAACAGACACTAAACAGATTACATTTGCAGTAAGCCAACTGGCTAATCTTTGTATTTAAGAATTAATAAAGATAAACCATTCAATAGACTCTCATCTACTTTAAAGGTTGACAAATAACTAAATCATGCCTTAAAGCCTTAAACAGTCATTACTTAAATGTCATTTGCTGTAAATCGTATTACATTGCTCGTGAAATATAAAGGCTAGACTATAATTATTCTTTAAAAGAACTGACATTTATAAGTCAATGAAAAAGATTAATTAGTTTACGGCCTTCCTTTAAGTCTGCATGTTCATAATGAAACGTTTTCAGTCATTCCAGGTAAACATGTTCCTTTTTTTAGTCCATGATAAAGTGATACAATTTTCTCAAACCTTGAGCTACAACATTACGAATTTCGTAATATACAAAAAAGTAAAAAATGCGACGAGGCCGCAATCGGGTTTTCTGTATACAGTGTACAATGCTGTATGAAACTCTCAGCCGCGGTCCAAGAAACTTTCAGCCACAGCCCGGTGGTGGCCTATGTTGTTGGCACCTACAGCGGTGCCTGACGCACTATCATGGTTAACTTTAACCTTTAATAAAATAAAAACTACTAAGGCTAGGGGGCTGCAATTTATTATGTTTGAAGATTGGAGGATGGATAATCAACATATCAGTTTGCAGCCCTCTAGCCTCAGCAGTTTTTAAGATCTGAGGACGGACAGAAAAAGTGCGGACGGACGGACAAATAGCCATCTCAAAAGTTTTCTTTTTCAGAAAACTCAAAGCACATAAATGTACTTGTTCAGAAAATGAAATACAAAACTCTGATGCCTACAAAATAAATACGCATTTAATGAACAAGTAAAAAATGTTAAGACAATAAGGAAAAAATCTCACATCTCGGTCTGCAGTACAATACTCGCAATTGGAGTAATTATCATACCAAAAAAAACTGGGTTAATTTTTTCTGCAAGATAATGAACTTTGTAAAGGCTAACGAAAAACAATGTAAAAAAATGGAAATCGCTGAGGGGGATTAATCAAACGGGAAAGGTGACAGGTGAAACTCCCACCATGAATAATTAATGAAAGATGGAGGAGAGTAATTTAATACAAAATCAATGTAAAGAGAAATAAAGAAGAAACAAGAGTAATAAAATCAAGAAGAAATAAAAGAGTAAAGGGGATAGGATGAAATAGCTACAGCATAAGTAAAAATGGTAAATAAGGGTTTCAATAAATTGAAAAAATATAAAAGATACGTCTCACTGGTTTGGAGCGCTGTCTTGGTATGGGTCAAGGGCTTTTGATATAATTAAGATGGAATCCGAATATTAACATCAATTTAGCTGCATTTACAGTTTTAATTGCGAAAATAAATATGCTGAAAATGTTACATTGCATGGTTTCAAGTGTTCTAGGCTAGATGCGTTTTTTGATTCTAAAGATTTATACGTCCATTTTGATGTACTTTTGTTGGACCATATTCACTAGTTTGTAATTTTAATAGCTGTATTATGTTGTGGTCAATAGACTTCTTCTATCTAGGCCTGACGGAAAACATGCACAAAGGGGAAATGTATAAATGGAATTCAATGCCTGTTATTTCAGGAGAAGGTGGAGAGGAAATGAGAATGTTAGAATTGACTAAAAAAAAAAATTAAATAAAATAAAACTTGCCGACTAAAATAGGGGGACTGTAATATGAGGCCTTGAAGAGAACCTTAAATACACGAGAATGGAAGCGATGAGTGCTGATGACTTTCCAGTGATGATGATGATATAACTGAACAATTATAAACACACACTCACTAAATAATTGTGCTAATCACAAGAATATTTGCACTGATGGAAAAGCGTTGAATTTAATCAGCAATTCTTATTAGATTTACAAAATAACAGAAAGGAGACAAATCAGCTAATATTCTCAAGGAACGAAAATATAAAACAAATATATTAAAAAACGTCAACTAGTTATACTGGTCCGCTGGTATAGTGGTTAGTGTCGTGGCATGCCACTCAGATGTCGCGATGAAAATCGCTGGCTCTGTATCATGTGCGGTGTGGCGTCTACGGTGGGTGGTTGAAACCAACATTCTTTAGAAGCTTGAATTTCAAGTCAATGGTCCCTGTGTGTTTGTTCTATGTGAATAGGTTTCACATACTGAAATAATAATAATAATAATAATAATAATAATAATAATAATAATAATAATAATAATAATAATAATAATAATAATAATAATAATAATAGTTCGTTGTTAAGAAAACTAAAAATAAAGCTGTATTAAATGGAAGTGATTTTGCTTTACTTTTCAACCAAGAAGAAAGAGCACTGCCTTCTATTCCGTGTAGTGCATTTTAATACATCTACTGTAGGCATATAATTTACAATAGCATTTATTATTATTATTATTATTATTATTATTATTATTATTATTATTATTATTTCAGTAGATGAAACCTATTCATATGGAACAAGCACACCAAAGGGGCCATTGACTTGAAATTCAAGCTTCCAAATAATGTTGGTTTCAACCTCCCATTGCAGACCCCACACGGCAGCAGTAACTCATCATGATACAACGCCACAGATTTTTCATCAGCCTGGGGAAGACGCGAGCCTGCGACATCTGAGTGGCATGTCACGACACTAACCATTATACCAGTGGACCAGCCTAAAATGTCTCGTTAATACCAGACAATGATGAAACATTTTTTGAATATAGCTGTTTATATTTTCCACATGAAAGCAAGTTACGAGGTAAGTTAGTATAATCAAACTTATGGTTCACTTACCACTAATCAAACATTCTTCTTTGTTGACCCGACAAAATAAGTAGCGCTTCCTTTGAAACATTGTATGGAAGCTATACTTCCAAGCCCCGTTCTTCGTCATATACTATTACCTTTTCCTCAAGAACCTTAAACCGTATTTTCCCGTTCTGTCTCCGCCATATACTATTACATTTTCCTCATGAATCTTAAACCGTATTTTCCCATTCTGTCTCCGCCATATACTATTACATTTTCCTCAAGAATCTTAAACCGTATTTTCCCGTTCTGTCTCCGCCATATACTATTACATTTTCCTCAAGAATCTTAAACCGTATTTTCCCGTTCTCCGCCATATACTATCGCATTTTCCTCAAGAATCTTAAACCGTATTTTCCCGTTCTCATATACTATCGCATTTTCTGAATCTTAGACCGTATTTTTCCGTTCTGTCCATATACCATTACATTTTCCTCAAGAATCTTAAACCGTATTTTCCCGTTCTCCGCCATATACTATTACATTTTCCTCAAGAATCTTAAACCGTATTTTCCCGTTCTCCGCCATATACTATTACATTTTCCTCAAGAATCTTAAACCGTATTTTTCCGTTCTGTCTCCGCCATATACCATTAAATTTTCCTCAAGAATCTTAAACCGTATTTTCCCGTTCTCCGCCATATACTATCATATTTTCCTCAAGAATCTTAAACCGTATTTTTCCGTTCTCCGCCAAATACTATTACATTTTCCTCAAGAATCTTAAACCGTATTTTTCCGTTCTCCGCCATATACCATTACATTTTCCTCAAGAATCTTAAACCGTATTTTTCCGTTCTCCGCCATATACCATTACATTTTCCTCAAGAATCTTAAACCGTATTTTTCCGTTCTCCGCCATATGACTATTACATTTTCCTCAAGAATCTTAAACCGTATTTTTCCTAACAATCCAAGGAAAATCTAGTTCCTCCTTTTGTCATTACCAGGTAAAGCTTTTCATCTGATCTATGTTATTTCTCACAAACACTAATCTTCTGTTACTATCATTATACTATAGAAAAACAAATCCATATAAAAATGAAGTATTCTACTACCTAAAAATTTCTATAATTGCACTTTTATTGTGCGGATTCTTAATTTGTTTAACCGGGTGCTTCATTCTTTCGTTAAAACTCGCTAATAACACTTTTATGAGAAAATTCTAACGGATCCGACAACGAAATGTCACCTGCATCTGGGTCTCGGGAAGAAAATGTAAAATTCTGTACAGTACATTCAGTACATATGTACTACGAATGCGGTACACAGATGTGAAACGAAAGCTTCGAATCATGAGTGCGTACCTGGACTTGTGGTAGTGGGAGATCCTTTATTCAAGACGAGGCTGAATGATTGATTAAGAACCGGATTGAATAACTGAAATATACAATGTAACAGCATCAATAGTCAGTAGCAATGAGGCGGAATCTATCGATCATCGAAGATTCTGAACAGCTCTCTTTCGGTATCTCCATGGCAGGGAAAACCACATATTCACGGGACTAAAGTTTTCATTTCTTTTGCAGTTTTTTCACAGATTTTTTTAATATCATTCTTGCCTGCCTAAGAAGTCGCAGAAATGAAATTTGTTTAAGAGGACAACAGGACGGAAAGTTCAGCAAGCGGAAAGGAACTTTTGACTGAAGCAAAACACAAGAAAACCGGACTTAGGACCAGAACCTGACGTTTTTCCGAATGTTTCAATATTTCTACACTTTTAACTTTCCATATTCCTTCTGATATGAAGAACGAAAGTAAAGGAAACATTTTCTGCTGTAAAATTCTCGTAAACACAAACGTTAATCTGGAAGCGAAAAACAATGCTTTGATCAAAGACTGAAAACAAATCACCGATAATCTTTCTTCACCAGAAGTCATTGAGTTGAATTGAATATAGAATTTAGGCCAGAGCCCAAGCACTGGGACCTATGAGGTTATCCAGCGCTGAAACGGAAATTGACAGTAAATGGTTTGAAAGGTGTAACAGGAGGAAACGTCGCAGTTGCTCTATGAATCAATTATTAGGAGAGGGTGGAAAGTGAGATCGAAGTAAAGGGAATATGAAAGGAGGTACAGTAAAAGAAACGAAAGGGGTTGCAGCTTGGGGCCGAAGGCATGCTGCAAAGACCCTTAAGTAATGCCCACAGTGCACTGACGGCACTCTCCCCCTACGGGGCCAGAAGTCATTGAGCGAGCAACACGGCAGAGAAGTGCACACAGAAATAATCAGGACACGAATAAATAAAGAAGAAGAAGAAGAAAAAGAAAAATAGCAACCTTACTGTAATGGCTGGTCGCGACGTTGTCATAACTCGCCCCACGAAGTTGAGAAATATTCTTGCCGGACGGAATCACGCAGCTGACAACCGGCCATTTACCGCATAATATATCAGCCATTCACGCATGGCCGCCCTCCGAGAAGAGTCATTTGCGTAGCTTATATTCGGTTTTGTGGCGCTGCGGCCTCCCGCCGGAGGCGTTGAAAGGTTTCAAATTGCCCGAATCTTTTTCCAAAATATTAAGGGTTACGACCCGGCGAAAGCGTATCTGTTGGTGTCGTCAAAATGAATGGCGCTCCGGGAGCGACAGTCACACAAAAAAAAAAAAAATTCGGGGGCGAGAATGGAATGACTTTTGCCTTCTTTCGAGGGGAATTAGTCTCGGTATGAAATGACACCCTGAATGGCAAACAAGAAGAAGAAGAAGAAGAAGAAGAAGAAGAAGAAGAAGAAGAAGAGGAAACTGGAAGAGGTGGAGGAGGAGGAGAAAAAACTGCTACAGACGCTGCTTTCATGATACACAGTGGTTGCTCGAATCGTACATTTTCTTTTTTTTTTTTTTTTTTTTTTTTGCAAAGAAAAACTGTTATCATATGAAGGTAAGGCATCAATATTCTTTAGAAAAGATGAGACTTTAAGTACGAACTGATTTCTGATTTAAATCCAAAAATGCATATAAATGCCCCTTTTAACTTTTCAAAATTTAGCCGTAACCAACACAGGACCTAACACTATCACAGATGATAAGAGATAGTAATTCATAGTATCCTTATGCATGGGATGTGGAAGAAATGAGAATTTCTTCAATGATAAGAACATACAGTCTTTAACGAAAATAAGTTGAAGATAACATAAAACGTACTACAGAAGTAGCTAACATTATTGCAGTGACTTCGTCTCTTTGAAAGTAATTAAACTTTGATACATGAGGTACACGTGCAGGGGTTTCAGGGGCAATGAGTCTTTTACAGATGTTTAATTTCCGACGCCACTGCTCACAGAATTCAACTTGTCAGACTTCTTTACTTATCAACTTCATTATTAAGATGATTTTTAGCCAGGCTGCCATTTTGGAATGGTACATTTAGCTGATAAATCTCTTACACTGAATGGCAGGTATTAAGTACAGTTTAGTTTAGGCTGGAAATTATATGTAGTTACTAATAAATGCCTTGCATGTTGAAGTGTAAGCTAAACTATATTGTCTTTGTTCCCTCAAGGACTTTTGTTAATCAGAAGGCCAGACCCCTAAAGTTGGGAAATACTCTACAAGGATATTCTATTCATGTGGAAACGTACCTCAAGGACAAATTGACTAGCCTGTCTAAAGAAGGCTGCAGAGAAAGCAGATAAAGAACGAAAACAACACTCATTGGGGCCAAACCCCAGCAGTAATGGGCGAGCTGCCAATAAAGATAAATAATTATGTATTTACGCACTATGAAGATGAGGAAGCTGAAAAATGAAGAAATCAGAAGTGCCGGGTTGGTACATACTACTGATATAATAAGAGACTAAAGACTGAGATGGTATGGACATGTGGTAAGGATGGGAGAATAGGAAGGAGTGAAGAGGGCTTGGGTGAACCCTGTTAGGGGTAGAAGATCAAGAGAGGGGCAAAGAATTAGTTGGAGTGATAAAATCAAGAAGGATTTGGAGAAGAAGGTTCTACCGGAGGAAGATGCTTTCGGCAGGAATAGTTGGAGAAGATGCATGAAGGTGACTATCCCCTAATCATAAGGACAGCGTGGAAGATAAACAAGTAAAAAATGCGTTCTGTGCAACGTATAATCAAGGCCACCGAAAATAGATCTATCATTCGGTGGTCTCGGTATAATGCTGTATCAGCCGTGGCCCATGAAACTTTCAGCCATGGCCCGGTGGTGGCCTGTCCTACAGCGCTGTCAAACGCATGATCATGGCTAACTTTAAACTTAAATAAAATAAAAACTACAGAGGCTAGAGGGCTGCAATTCGGTATGCTTGATGATTGAAGGGTGGATGATCAACATACCAATTTGCAGCCCTCTAGCCTCAGCAGTTTTTAAGATCTGAGGGCGGACAGAAAAAGTGCGGACGGACAGACAAAGCAGGCACAATAGTTTTCTTTAACAGAAAACTATAAAAGGTGTTTACACTATGGTAATACCTAGTACCTATCAAAATGACATGTTTTACGCACGTGTATGCACAGATATTCATGCAGCAGATACATGACACGTAAAATTCACATACACAAGTATTTGCCACATGCCTTTTCGATATAGAAAAAGGAAAATACACGGGAAAATCATGCCAAAATACCATTGTTTTCCCCTAATGATATTAACCAGCTCAATACGTAAAAAAAGGGGGGCTTGCTTTATGTTTGGAGTGCGCGCTGCAAAACAAAAATCGCGTTGCATAATATTCGCAGAATTGTGTTTCGTTATCAGAACGGTAAATGAGCATATGCACTTTATAATTACAAATATACCTTGCAAACATATAAAAGCATAATTCTTGATATGATTATTATGACTCGGTGTTTCTGGTATTTGCCACAAAAAATATATATATAAAAAGTTTGGAAAAAGGTTTTGCTGTTTGCGAAAAGCGCGACGGAATTTACGTTTTCATAAATAAATAAATAAACGAATTAAAAAAAAGAAAAAAAAGAAAATCAGCAATCCTTATCCCGTGGTAACACAATATGTTAAAATATAACACCGGCAGCGCCGCTGGAATTTTAACAAGCATTCCATAAAAGACGTCACGCTGTATATCATTTAAAATACTGATATAAAAACTAAAGTTATTCTTTTCGGGCATACGTTAAACTTTTAGAGTTGGAATTCTATGTAAATTAACATGAATACTGCATTTCCCAGCGAAACACGTCTTTTTATTTTGTCCCCTGGGGAGAAATAATGTGAGCAACCGGACTCGTCTCTGTGGAATAAAGCTTTTTCATTTTATCAGGTGTAATGCGGAATACAATTAAATAAGGGCTGAAACAATAGGGGGCAAGAATAAGAATACCAACAACAAAAACAACCTTAAGAATAGAAGAGAATATACAATTTTGGCAAAAGGCCAAGCGCTGGGACCTATGAGATCATTCAACGCTGAAAGGGAAAGTGACAGTAAGAAGGCTTGAAAGGTGTAACAGGAGGAAAACCTCGCAGTTGCACTATGAAACAGTTTTTAGAGAGGGTGGAAAGCCTGATGAAAGAAAGAGAATATGAACGGAGGTACGGTAAAAGGAATGAAAGAGGTTGCAGCAAGGGGTCGAAGGGCCGCTGCAAAGACCCTTAAGTAACGCCTACAGTGCACCATGTGAGGTGCACTGATGGCACTACTCCCGTACGGAGAAAAACAACTTTAAGAATAATCATAATAAAAGAAAAAGAACTGACTATTATTATAATCAATAGGATAACAACATCAGCAAAAAACAACAGCATTAAGAATTATAATAAAATGAAAAGGAAAAAACCACAATTACTTTTATCAATAGCAATGGCATTCTAGCTAAAGACTTCGGTAGCAGTAGCAATTGTAGCGATAGTAATAATCATATGAATAATCATGATGTATGAAAGGCAATGTGCAGCCAAATATTAATTTTTTTTCAATGTATAATGACGGCAACGACGTCATTATATACTGTCAAACACGGCGTCTCTTACCAGTGAACCCTATATCATTGAGGGGTACCTTGGTCTAAACTCTCTTATATTAATTTGTAAGGCCATATATGAACTCCTCTTGGAATATGACCATTGTTATGTACACTATATACTCATATATATATATATATATATATATATATATATATATATATATATATATATATATATATATATATATATATATATATATATATATATATATGATATATTATATATATATATAATATGATATTGTTATGTATATATATATATATATATATATATATATATATATATATATATATATATATATATATATATATATATATATATATATATATATATATATATATACATACATACATATCGTGTTTTTCTTGATGTAGGTAACAAATAAAAGAGGGGTTAAATATTTCACAAATAAATTCCCCTATAAGAATCTTGGCAGCTCTAACATCTTAGGTACCTAATTTTATATATTGCAGTTAGTAAAAATAAGAAAAAATAGCATAAATAATCAAGTACTAAAATAAGCAAAAGGAAAAAGTACATGCAAAGATACTCCGAGGCAGTCTTGGACCCAAAACGCTGACGAATAAAACTAAAACGATTTCTTTCAAGAACAACGGGAATATAAACCTGCCAAAAGACAGCGAAGGATTACGAATCATTAAAAGAGTTTCCACTTGGCATTATAATTCCTCTCCTCCTTCTTCTTCTTCTTCTTCTTCTACTTCTTCTTCCGTTTCTTTACTACGTCTTCAGCCGAGACGAGGAATCCTTAAGCCCCTCTTATGAAGCAATTGCCTTCCTGAGACACATCATAATGACTTCTCATATGAGCAATTTTGTTTAGCAAAGAAGAAGACAAAACTCTAATCTCCTTTGTGTTGTGCCTGGCGGGCTTTTTGGGTTGATAATTCCATTTTCTTTTGTACTTGAGGTTTATGGGTTTTGTGTGTGTGATGAGAGAGAGAGAGAGAGAGAGAGAGAGAGAGAGAGAGAGAGAGAGAGAGAGAGTCGGGGGAGGATTGGAATATACTGAAAATTTTAGTCGGGGGAAGATTGGAATATACTGAAAATTTTTGTGTGATCTTTCTTTTACCAAATATTGATGTGTAAAGGCGTTCTCTCTCTCTCTCTCTCTCTCTCTCTCTCTCTCTCTCTCTCTCTCTCTCTCTCTCTCTCTCTGACACACACACACACATACCACAAATACATATACATGTGTGTGTGTCTATGTGTGTGTGTTGTGTGTAAGTGTGACAAGGCAGTAGTCAAGGCTGTCTCTGCAAAAAATGTAGGATATAATGAAAAGTCAGAGGCAAAGTAAGTACTTGAGAAGACAAAGAATAGTCAGTGAAGGTAAACAGCCGCAAAGAGCAAGGTTGGTGAATGAACTGGTGTACTGAAATAAAAAAAAATGTAGGGGAATGGAGGGACGCTTTCTGAAAAGACAGCAGTCCTGTGTCGATTGCGTATTATGGAGAGTTGCTGGAAATGTTTGATAAAAGAGCATCAGATCTAAGTGATGAAAGAAGGGTAGGATTAACCGTAAATTCGAGATGTCTGAAGAATAATTAGGGATCAGTGGTTGCTGGAGTAACAAGTGAGATGATGTTGTATGGTGACAGTTTGATTATGTTGTTGACCAGTGTGAGGAAGGTATGTCTAAATGAGGGAAATATTTCAAAGGAATAGATGAGAAGTATAGTTGCTTCCTCGCTGAGCTACAAAACGTGAGGGAGCATATCATTGCCTGGTGCACTAGAGTATCGCGGGGTTCTTGATTGATAAAGAATGACAAACAATAGATGGATTGATAATGGACGAGAAATGTTGGTTTTGACAGCAAAGTGGGTATGGGAATCAATTATTTAGGAAATATATATATATATATATATATATATATATATATATATATATATATATATATATATATATATATATATATATATATATATATATATATATATATATAAATACACACACATATATACATATATATATATATATATATATATATATATATATATATATATATATATATATATATATATATATATATATATATATATATATATAAATGACCACGTTGGGATGAAGTATGAGGCGAGCTACCGAACAAACAGCGCAGAAAGTATCAGAATCTCTGTAAATGATTTGGGGAGAACAATACCCATGGAAATAAAAAAAAAACATGATGTATAAAAATATGAGTAAGCAGTCTCTTCTTCATCAAAATGAAAATTGGATACTGAAAATGAAATTAAAAAGTTAGAGCTGTTAAAATGACTTGTTTGTCAAGCATAGCGAAAAAACTTGGAGTGTCTATGGAAGTCAAGGTTAGAATGTATGAAGTAATTGCTAAGACAACTCTCCTTTATGGAAGTCTATTGTGGATGTTGAATTTCAATAAAGAAAAAAAAAGGTGGAAACTGTGGAATTTGAATGATTTGCATAGTATATGTGGCAGTAGGCGAACTGAAAGGGTAAGAAATCTGGAGATACGCAGAAGTGGCACAAGGATTAACACAGGTGAAAGGACAGATCAGTGTTACGAGAATGTCTGGTCATTTGGAAAGAATGGAGGATGACGCGGAAATGAAAGGAGAGGAGAGAATGACCTAGAAAGAATTGATAAAGGTGTGAAGGATGCAATCAAAACGAGGGGCCTCATCATCCTGAAAGCGAGTGTTTACGCGCAAGACAAGAGGTGTATGGCTCAACTTTAAACCCTTTTATTCCATTTGTTTTCATATTCCACGATTTCCTTTTCTTTTTACCCTATGCGGGATAGATCGTTATTTACGTCAAAACAACGTACTTACCATTCTCTATAGCAAATATATTTGTTGTACATTATCCAATAACCACAACGACAAGGGTTTTCGTAACCAAACGTACACACAATTCTCAAATATGCTGATGCATTAATCAACGGTTGGAATACATTCCCACAACATATCACTGATAAACAAAAAAAAAAAAACTTCATTTTCGAATACAAGTTGCTGAAAACTGAAACTCTGAACACGGCATATATATATAATAAAAAAAACTCAATTATTCACCGACACATAGATCCCGCTGGCCAGAGTATAATTTATACAGCACATTTTTCTTCAGCTCCCCTGTTCCACTGACACCACCTGTGACTTCATGACTTCAGAACAGGATTGCGTCACAATCTCATAACGGAATTTCCAAGAAATTTCCATCAAGAACTCGTCGGGAAGCAGAATGAGACGAATTTCCATAGTGAATGGGGTTAACGAGTTTCTGGTTTATGGGAAAACAGCTGGAATGTTAAGGTTGGGCTTCAACCATATGTTATAAAGTGGTAGAAAAATTCAGTAACCTGGGCGAGCATTGCCTTGCAAATAATCTGTACTTTGAATAATCATGAGATATCGATTGACTTTCCATATTCAATAGGGCTAAGTAGTTTCTGGTTTAAAGGAAAATTACAGAAATAATACGGTGGGGCTCCAACAAAGTATTATAAAAGGAAAAAGGAGCCAGTACCCGGAACAAGCATTACCTGGCAAATAATCTGTATTGTGAATAATCACGCGCTATAAATTGCCCTCTCGTTATGCTCCTAACAAACGTTATTATCAAATCTGAAAACTTGGTTAATATTTTGATATTTAAATATGCACATCAGATTTTCCTTAATGATAATTTCGGAAAATATTAACAAATCCACTTTCCACTACATACTCCGTGTCCTTCATGGGAGAGCTTGGATGACGACTAGCGGACCTCACGCTTTGTTAATATCTTCCGTCACTAGAGTAAAGTTAAGTATACCTTAGTTTAACCAGACCACTGAGCTGATTAACAGCTCTCCTAGGGCTACCCCGAAGGATTAGACTTATTTTACGTGGCTATGAACCAATTGGTTACATAGCAACGGGACCTACAGCTTATTGTAGAAGCCGAACCACATTATACCGAGAAATGAATTTTTATCACCAGAAATAAATTCCCCTAATTCTTCACTGGCCTCCCGGAGAATCGAACGCGGGCCTAGGAGAGTGCTAGCCGAGTACGATATCGACCAATCCAATGAGGAACTGTCACTGGAGTAGAGCTGGATTGATAAAATCATCTTTCAATCTCCAACTTCAAAATGTCATGTAAATAAACGATCTGCAAGATCGAATCATGAAATTTTAGGTTGCATTTCCAAAATATCTAATCTATCTTTGTACGCTTAATGTAGAAAGCATGGTAAACTTAAAAGTACCATTTTGTTTGGTAAATCAAAACTGAACTTGATTTTCTTATAAAAAAATTCAGAGAAATTCTCGTAGAATTACTGCTGCAAACACAGCATCACCCTTCATACTAACACACATTATAGCATTACTCATACTCATTGTTCTGCTAACTGATCGTTCACACTATTTCCAGATCAAATATTTGTTCACCTGACTATAATTCTTAAAAGGGATTCCCTCGATGATGCTGAAAAATGGCCACATTTAACATGGTATCTGAATATAATACTGGCACTGATGAAATATGCTCTATTCTTTTTAATTTTATGTTTCGCCTGAACTTGAAATATTCTTTGAAAATAACAATGAAATAATAGTATTATTACTACATTTACCAATACTAAAATTCTTGTTGTGTAAATAATTATCAATTAAAATGAAATGATACACCCTTGACATTAGTTAAAGGATTAACTGCAAATACATTAATTTTAAATTCTCTTATCACAAAGTCGTGTTGGTTCTAGAGGGTCATAATTTTGTTATCAAAACGTCACACAAACACAAAGAGAGAGAGAGAGAGAGAGAGAGAGAGAGAGAGAGAGAGAGAGAGAGAGAGAACAGCATAATCGACTGAATCTAATTACAATAAAAGTGAGTCTATTTTTATTACATCCGCGAATCGTATTTTGTACCCGAATACATTACGCCGAAAAATCCCGGCTGTGACAAAACACTTTGATATATAGTTTACCCCACACTTTGCAGAATATATAATACCACGATTTGCACGGCGACCCTTAATCTATAACGTCACATATTATGGTAAATGGCAGGACATTTGTATGCTTAACTGACATTTGAATATATTGTCAGGACAAAAAGCACTCTTGTCTTGTAATAAATAGTCGTGGTTAGTTAAACGCGGATTCACACACCGCAGATTTATGACTCGCTCAATTTTTTTTTTTTTTTTTTTATGAATGAATGCCGCAGCCGATTGATAAATTATGCACAAGAAAAATATGATGCGTGAATCAAAATTCTCATACATTCGTTCAGAACAATGGCAGATATCGATCAATGGTTGCAATGCCTTGCTAGCGCCATCTCACGACAAATAACTCTCGCCAATATTTCTCTCTGTATGCAATCCCTGCAATTTGCAGATGGAAAACATTGGCAAGCAGTGCAAAGTTAATTGCGTTTTGTCAAAAAGCATAACTGTGCTTCAGTACTTTTGAAAGTTTTTCATCTGATTTATCACTGACAAAATATGTTGATGAGATGGCTTTAAGGCATTTACTATGAATTTGGACAAATATGTTCCAATTGATTATTTTTCTCTTCGACTGTTCACAATAATTTCTAAGAAACGGCTCGATAACATATCACATCACAACACGTTATATTCTCTTTAATATAACATTACATGTTATATTCCTTTCTCTATTCTAATAACATCTTACGCCAAAACATGTTATATTCCCTTTACTATCATTGACATATAACAAACTGCAAGTAGGATCAGTGTATATACTGAAAATAAAAGAAAAACAGCTTCCTCAAGAACGCAAGTGATAGGTAAATATTACGGAAACTTTTTGTTTTCCATAATACTATTTCTCTGATGGAAAACGATGAAAAAATGTAATGTTCCTAAAACTTAATAATAATAATAATAATAATAATAATAATAATAATAATAATAATAATAATAATAATAATAATAATATCATCATCATCGTCAGGCTGACATTTCCTCAAGATATTTCTCTGCGAAACTTTTTTTGCGGTGTCAAATCTCCGGGAGTGAAAATCATATGTGTAGGAATCCAAGAGAGGAAGGCAATTTCCCTACTAAATCACAGGATACAGCGGCGCGGCCTTCATTTATCTTATCAATAGTGACCTTGTATTTCACTTCTGTAATTACGAAAAACGTTTCGCCACGGGTATAATCAACGGTAAACACCAGTCGCGATGAAAATCGATACGCAGCAAATTACAACAATAAGCAAAAATCAAACTAAACGCAATGCACCCGCAGCACGCAAGGAAATCACGTTGCATATTCAAATCAGGAGGCGAATCATTTCTCCTGATTAAAAAATGCGCCCGGTAAA
>NC_089745.1:50753993-50761493 GCF_040412425.1 Macrobrachium rosenbergii
CTGTATCAAGGTTGAATTTTCACTGTACAGCTATAAAATAGCTCATAATAAACATTCTTTAAATATTGTTACACCTATATATATATATATATATATATATATATATATATATATATATATATATATATATATATATATATATATATATATATATGGGTGTAACAATATTTAAAGAATATTTATTATGAGCTATTTTATAACTGCACAGTGAAAATTCAACCTTGATACAGCAAGGAGGTAAAGACGGATCAGGCATACGTGAAAGAAAACAATTCAAAAGCTCAAACTATATCACAATTATATGACTTCGATAACAGCAAAGGAACAGTAATAAAAACTATAGTAGATGACGTAACTCAAGAACATTGCTCAGTACAGCATCCAAATAAACAAAACTGAAAATGAAAGCACATCTAGGTTTCCAAATTTCTTGCATCTATCATTTTCATATATTGAATTTTTTTTTTTTTTTATCTAAAATTTAAGTGGGACAACAAAACTTCATTCAGAACTTTCTATTATAGTACACGTGCTTGATAACAGGCGCAAACAATGAGAGCTTGAAGTCAGAAGGTTAATGGTCAGTTTAAGAGGGGCAAAGTCTCTTCCTAAAACGGTCGTACTATAGTAACCCCCCGCCTTTCTTGTTTACTTGCTAACCTTGTTTACTCTTATTCAGTTTTCATCCTCTGGACTTTACTACTGAAGGTAATCTATTTCTTGTTTTGTCATTGTCATTTTTCAATCTTTAAAGCATATTAATTTTGTAAGCTCTGTTGTCAGTTTTAATTAGTGTTTTTGTATCTTTTTAGCCAGAAAAGATGGGATATGGTGATCCCGAAGCGCACCTATTAATAAATATATCAATGATGAGCTGACTGTTCTTCCTATCCGTACTCCCTACTATATATATGCATATATATATATGTATATATATATATATATATATATATATATTTATATATATATGTATTTATATGTATATATATATATATATATATATATATATATATATATATATATATATATATATTATATCTTTCTATCTATGCATCTATCTCTGTGTCTAACTATCTGTTAATACACACACTAACACACACATATATGTATACATACGTATATATTAACTTTATCACATACACAATTGTTCTGTGCATTAACTAAATTACTAAAAGGACCTCATTCAAACTGGATGGTATCTATAGATACCATGCAGTTTGAATGAGGTCCTTTAGTATATATATATATATATATATATATATATATATATATATATATATATATATATATATATATATATATACATCGAAGGAAGCAGTAGGGAAAGGCATCCTCATCATCTACAGTTTATTTTCAATGCCGACGTTCCGCGACGAATTCCAAGTCGCATTTTCAAGGCTATAAAATATAATATAATTTGCGAACATCAATAACAAATTAATGCAATGGCAACAGCTCTTTATGTAGTAAAAATATTTAAAACAAAACACCTCATTCCAAGACAAGTCAATAATGAGTAAAAGGAGTTCACTAAAATCTTAAAACAACCTACCTATATGAAAGAAAGAACAAGACTAACATAAATAAGTACAAACAGAGTGAGGAAAACCAGTTGCCCAAACTAGGCTATAAACAATTTCACTGAGGACGATTGAGTATTTAACGACGGCACAGTCTTCCTGATAATTATGGATTCTAGGATGGTTAAGTCGTTGTTGTTCTGCACTCGGCCTAGGATGGAAAAAATCCTTGCTGTCAATATAAGTTTTACATAATTTTGAATGATTTCGTATATTTGATTGCTCAGGATTAGATAACTGCTACCTGTTCTATGACTTATGCCCCTGTGGGAATCTATGCGGACCTTCAACAGCCTCCTCGTGCATCCCACATATGTATATCCCGTGATCACATCCCGGGCAAGTGTACTTGTAAACAACGCTGGACGAAAACAGAGGACTGAGCCGGTCTTTGACTCTAAACAGAGACCCTATTGTAAAGGGATTTTTCAGGATGATTTTCAGGTTTAAAGCTGGAAAACTCTTTTGAATAATGGCTGTGCATTTTCTCCTAAAAGTATCATCATGCACGAAAGGGAAACTTGCATACATCTTTAGTTTCGGCACAGTCGATTCAGGTGTTGCCTGAGTCATTTTCTGTAGTAGCAGTTTATTTAGGGATCTGAAAAAAGTCGTGATGGAAAACAATTATTATTGAAATATTTCACTAAAAGGATATCTCATCGTGGAAACTCTTCCAGTTTGACGAGTGGGTGTAAGCCCTATGGAGGAGGGTTAAAATAGAGTTCAGTTTCAAATGAAAGAAACACGAACTATAAAAATTCATTCCCAAACCAGTAAATGTATTTTTCTATACACACCTGTGTAAAAACCTGAGTCACCTCTGGAAATAATAAGATCAAGGAAGGGGAGTTTGTTATTTACCTCCTTCTCCATAGCGAACCTTATGTTTGGATGTTGTCGGATGACGAACTCCAGAAAGGACTCTGCATGACATTCATGACGAAATAGGAGAACGTGTCGTCAACATATCTTCGATAAAATAGAGGGCGGAACCTAATGGGACATTCTTCTATTATGCGCTCCTCCAGGGAGCACATGAAGATGTTAGCAAAAATTGGACCAAGTGGTGATCCCATGGCCATCCCTTCAGTTTGTTTATACAAACTGAAGGCAAAGGTCGTGTCCAGCACGGCCAGCTCTAAAAGTTGTTTAAAAAATGTCCTACTAAAATTATTAAAAATTGCATCTTCATCAGTAAAAGTTTGCTTAATATTATCAGTATTATTAGTATTATTATTATTATTATTATTTATTATTATTATTATTATTATTATTATTATTGGAGAAGCAATTCCACAGTTATGTATATGTACATATATTTAAAGATAAATATACAACTGTGGATTTGCTACTTCATTTTAAGACTCATGCTACTATGAGTATTTTTTTTATTACTATTATTTTTTTTTTTTTTAGAATATGAATCCAATTCATACGGGACAAGCATACAGGGACCATTGACTTGAAATACAAGCCTCCAAAGTATATGGTAGACAGGTTTTCCAGGAATATTGGAAAAGTTTTCCGTGCGTCTTTAATAGTGTTCTTGAAGACTCTAAAACTTATTTCTTTTCCGAAGAAGAATTTTTATTTAAATAAGACAAGCGATTTAAACTACTCTGTATCCTTCAAAAAATCTACTATTATAATTTGATGCTGGTACCATAAAAAAACTATATATTTATAACTTACTCTGCTATGCGAAAAAACTTAATCATTCCTTGCTGGAGGCAGCCATCTCTCTCTCTCTCCCCCTTAATAAGGTGATCAATGGCAATGGAGAAGCCTTGTTAAAACAAAAAAAGGTCACTTTTCTCTTGAAGCTGACTGGATTACTGGGCGCTAGTGATGACCATTTCAGGAAACAGAAATTCTTGAGACCACCTTATTTTTAACTATTGGGAAAAATTAACGCACACAGACGCACAAACCAGTGTATACACACACACACACACACATATATATATATATATATATATATATATATATATATATAAAATATATGTATATATACTTATATATACAAATATTTATGTATATGTATCTATCTATAATAATAATTTCCAAGTTGATCTTGTCCTCCCCGGGGTGAAATTTTCTAGAAAGCTTTATTGCCACGAAAATAGCATTTTTTTTAAAGAAATAAATGTAAATGTAGCGAAAAATCATCATCATCGTATCCTTTTCCCTCGTCGTCGGGAGGAAATATCTATCTATCTATCTATCTATATGTATATATATACATATATATAGATATATAAATATATGTAGATATACATATATATATACATATATATATATATATATATATATATATATATATATATATATATATATATATATATATATATATATATATATATATACATGTATATAATATATATACATATATGAATATATATATATATATATATATATATACTATATATATATTTATATATATATATGTATATATATGTATATATACATACTGTATATATTATATATATATATATATATACATATATATATATATATAAATATATATATATATATATATATATATATAAATATATATATATATATATATATATATATATATATATATATATATATATATATATATATATATATATATATATATATATATATATATATATATATAAATATATATATATATATATATATATATATATATATAATATATATATATATATATATATATATATATATATATATATATTATATATATATATATATATATATATATATATATATATATATATATATATATATATATATATATATATATATATATATATATATATATATATATATATATATATATATATATATATATATATATATATATATATATATATATATATATATATATATATATATATATATATATATATATATATATATATATATATATATATATATATATATATATATATATATATATATATATTTCTCCCACTTGCGACGAGAGAAAAGGATACGATGATGATTTTTCACTAAATTTTTAATTTCTTTCTTTTTTTAAATATTGATGTTTTCGTGGCAATAAAGCTTTCAAGAAAATTTCATACCTTCTGCTGCAAGAAAGAATCATTGTCGCCTGGCGCCGTAATATCTTCGTGTTTTTCCTGCAGTCGTTTTAGAATTCTTCCGCTCATGCGTATAGCGCCATCACTCAATAGGTGCACTGACACCAAGGACTACAGTGGCCATCTCAGGGATCCTCCAGGAAGACGTCTTGAAGCCATCAGAGACAGCATGTGAGCAAAGAAGGCGAAGTTTATGGTTAAAATGAACTGGATGACGAAGCAGATCGACTAAAAGAGATTTTCAAGAGGGAAAAGTACATCACGAGAATGGCAGATAGCTTCAGTCTGTAATTGTTTACTGCTGAAAATATGGACTACTTCGCGGAGCAGTATGAAGTCGAGGTTCCCGCCTTCTGCGATTATTCGGCACCTCTACAGTCGTATTGTCACTCACGGACGCAAGCTCTTCATTCGAAATAAGGAAGGAAATAATCAAGAAGAGAGGAAGACAGTGGAACGGAGGAACTGAAGAATTTATACGAAATAAAAGGTAGAGAACTTGAGGTGTTTTCTAAGCTGATTGAGAGGGGATTTTGGATGCCCAAAATTACCGCTTGGAGCAGTTCTTCGCTCGAAATAAGAAAGAGAAGGAACAAAAAGAGACGACATCGGCGTGGAGGTATACTGAAGAATGCTGACGAAGAATAAAGTAGATAACCTGAGGTGTTAGAAACTACTTCAAAGATTTTGGATTCACAGAATTACTTTTCGGAGAAGCAAGGAAGAATCGAAGGGATGATCAATATCGTCAGTAAGAGGGAATCTCATAAGTTTATAGAAGACGACTCCTTAAAGCAAAGAAGCTGTTTATGTGCCAGAAAAAGAACTCCAAGTAATGGTTATCGCGATGTTGAAATGATCTAAAACCTTCGAGATTTTCCTTGAAGACATTTTGGAATCCTTCAGTCCTCCGGCTCCTGGAAGGACGAGAGAAATGCCATTCGCGCATGCGCCGAGCTTCAAAGTGTCAGAACAATCTCCGAGATGCTTCAAATCGTCTGGAAGCCTTCGGAGACAGAAAGTGTCAGTTTTGAAAAGTAGGGTAAGAGAAAGCAAAGAGTATTGGTGAGGGGAAGGGTCCGACCCAGAGGCCGCTTCCTTCCTCCAAGGAAGCAGCCTATGGGTCTGACCCTTCCCATGGAAAGGGCCCAAGCCCTTTAAGGATTGGCCCCAAAAGCCTACAAGGCTTGCCAGTCTTTGAGGGCAGCCTTGAAGGGAAGGGCCGACAGGCTGCTTCCTCGGAGGAAGGCAGGTATCCTTTGGGGAAGCAGGCCTGGAGGGCAGAACCTTGAGGATGAGGAAAGTCCTAGGCTGGCCAGTCTCTTGAGGGCAGCCTTGAAGGGAAGGGTCTGACCCAGAGGCTGCTTCCTCGGAGGAAGGCAGGTATCCTGCCAGGCTGGGGAAGCAGGCCTGGAGAGGGCCCAAGAACTTCAAGGATGAGGCCCAAAGTCCTCCAAGGATGTCCAGTCTCTTGAGGGCAGCCTTGAAGGGAAGGGTCCGACCCAGAGGCTGCTTCCTCGGAAGAAGGCAGGTATCCTGCCAGGCTGGGAAGCAGGCCTGGAGAGGGCCCAAGAACTTCAAGGATGAGGCCCAAAGTCCTCCAAGGATGGCCAGTCTCTTAAGGGCAGCCTTGAAGGGAAGGGTCTGACCCAGAGGCTGCTTCCTCGGAGGAAGGCAGGTATACTGCCAGGCTGGGAAGCGGGCCTGGAGAGGGCCCAAGAACTTCAAGGATGAGACCCAAAGTCCTCCAAGGATGGCCAGTCTTTTGAGGGCAGCCTTGAAGGGAAGGGTCCGACCCAGAGGCTGCTTCCTCGGAGGAAGGCAGGTATCCTGCCAGGCTGGGGAAGCAGGCCTGGAGAGGGCCCAAGAACTTCAGGATGAGGACCAAAGTCCTCAAGGATGGCCAGTCTCTTAAGGGCAGCCTTGAAGGGAAGGGTCTGACCCAGAGGCTGCTTCCTTGGAGGAAGGCAGGTATCCTGCCAGGCTGGGAAGCGGGCCTGGAGAGGGCCCAAGAACTTCAAGGATGAGACCCAAAGTCCTCCAAGGATGGCCAGTCTCTTGAGGGCAGCCTTGAAGGGAAGGGTCCGACCAGAGGCTGCTTCCTCGGAGGAAGGCAGGTATCCTGCCAGGCTGGGGAAGCAGGCCTGGAGGGTCCAAGAACTTCAAGGATGAGGCCCAAATTCCTCCTAGGCTGGCCAGTCTCTTAAGGATAGCCTTGAAGGGAAGGGTCTGACCCAGAGGTTGCTTCCTCGGAGGAAGGCAGGTATCCCGCCAGGCTGGGGAAGCGGGCCTGGAGAGGGACCAAGAACTTCAAGGATGAGACCCAAAGTCCTCCAAGGCTGGCCAGTCTCTTGAGGGCAGCCTTGAAGGGATGGGTGGGCAGCCTTGAAGGGATGGGTCCGACCCAGAGGCTGCTTCCTCGGAGGAAGGCAGGTATCCTGCCAGGCTGGGGAAGCAGGCCTGGAGAGGGCCCAAGAACTTCAAGGATGAGGCCCAAATTCCTCCAAGGATGGCCAGTCTCTTAAGGGCAGCCTTGAAGGGAAGGGTCTGACCCAGAGGCTGCTTCCTCGGAGGAAGGCAGGTATCCTGCCAGGCTGGGGAAGCTGGCCTGGAGAGGGCCCAAGAACTTCAAGGATGAGACCCAAAGTCCTCCAATGCTGGCCAGTCTCTTGAGGGCAGCCTTGAAGGGAAGGGTCCGACCCAGAGGCTGCTTCCTCGGAGGAAGGCAGGTATCCTGCCAGGCTGGGGAAGCAGGCCTGGAGAGGGCCCAAGAACTTCAAGGATGAGGCCCAAAGGCCTCCAAGACTGGCCAGTCTCTTAACCCT
>NC_089745.1:50763993-50768993 GCF_040412425.1 Macrobrachium rosenbergii
TTCCTTTACTAGGATACTGTTCTCCGGGAGATGTCTGCTTCTGCCAGAGATTTATATCTTTTAGAGTGGTTCGAGGTGGAAGGTTTCTTTGGCAGCTATGCCTTGGACTATAGACGGATGGTCTCTTGTTTGTCACTTTTTCATAAGTTGTATTTTGACATATCTTTCACATTCTCAGTTGATCCCTGATCCCCTGTTGCTGTCGAGAGCAACCAGGTTCGCTGAACAGCAGCATCAATGTGCAGTAAATGTACCTCGCCTTCGAACTTTTCAGTTCCAGGGACCTTTATTCCTCACGCCTTACGACTGTGGAACAGCCTCTTTACTGAGGATGTGTTGCAAACGGAACTTCAAAGTTCAAGTGAATGTAATGCATTACTACCCTTATGCAATACATCTTGTATTTAATACTTTGTTTACATTTTTATTTATTTATTGTTAGTACATCTGTTTTCTAATAACTGATCTCCTCTTTCTGTATTTCCTACTACCTTCTGTTATTTCACTCGAATGAACACCATTTTCTTAGGATGCTTGAATTTCAAGTTAGTTACCCTGTGGGCTTGTTTCATATGGATAGGGTTCGTCTTCTGAATAATAATAATAATAATAATAATAATAATAATAATAATAATAATAATAATAATAATAATAACAACAACATTGTCTATATTCATTAATCTCATGGTAACGGTTATTATATTGTTATTATTATTCTCATATATCATAAATCATCAATACCATGATTATCAGATTTACATTACATCCGACTCATTTTATATTTTATGATATCCAGTCTTCAAAGGACAGAAAAGGAACATTAAACGCAAAATAGTAATTTACTCTCTCTCTCTCTCTCTCTCTCTCTCTCTCTCTCTCTCTCTCTCTCTCTCTCTCTCTCTCTCTCTCTCTCTCTCTCACTAAAGACTAAAGCCATAATTTGATGAAGAAAATTATAATACGGATGAATTTCAACATTTATTTTTACAAAAATCTTTTTTGCTGTAGATAAAAACAAAATCAGAAAATGTATAAACACATAAGACTCAATATGATTGGAAGAAGCTTTTATGACATAAGTTGAATGAAATCAAACAATGTGAATAACAAATGGTTATGAATCTGAATATTTAATAAGCTGAACATAATAATCTTGACAAAACTTTTACGACAGAATTCTAGTAATTCAGAAGTGTGTGGTATTCTCTGAAACAAGGAGCGACACATAGTCCTACATTGCAGTCTTTACACATGAAATATGTCTGCTGGCCTTTCTTGGGCCTACGGGATGTATGCGAGCACACACATCTTAGTCTAGGTCGCAGTTGTTTTTCTGTTGAGGAACTGGATCAGGAAAGTGTCTTTCTGTTAGCCGCCTTGGCTGCGTTATTACGGTGCGGGTAATTATCTTGTTAGGTGCTGGAGGTACCTTTCAATCAACTGCAGAACGACTGACTTAGAAAACTGTAAATATGACCCTTTCTTGCCAGTAACAAATCCATGCAAGTGATGACAGTTTACTAGTATCATATCAAGCAGACGGAAAATAGTTTTATGTACCATCTCGTGGTTTTACGGATACACTTCACAGAACTAATAAGCATGTCGTTCTTGTCCACAATCCGCATTTTCTTATTATAGTCAACAACGCATGCAGGTTTTTGCACAAATTCCCTGGTCGACACCTTTTTCACAGTCTACCATTATATTTTCATGTACTGAAGATAACATATACACTGTCCTGTTATCCTGCCATTTTAAACCTAATATTCCATTGCAGTTTTGAGACGAAATCTCAGATTTGTTCACATCAGGAAATTTAGGCATAAATTTCCTATTTTTCCGGACTGTTCCACATGCTCCTGTTTCGTTGTCGCCCAAATACTTGAGCAGTTTTGGGCTGCAATACCAATTATCGAAATACAGGATGTGATGTTTTCCGAGATGCGAGGCCATAAATGTTTTTACCACAGAACCAGATACCCCTAGATCCTCATCTACCAATATCTCTGTATCTTTTCCAGTATAGATGATAAAATCGACAATATAATCCGTTTTGGCATCACAAAGTTCAAATATTTTCACTCCAAATCGACTTCTTTTATCTGGAATGTACTGCTTGAAACTTAGCCTTCCCTTCCATAACATTAAACTTTCATCTATGCATAAATCCTGGAAAGGTTGAAATTTTTCCCGGAATTTTCTACGCACACTGTCGAGCACGGGTTTAATTTTTTTAGTTTATTATCTGGGCTTGTTTCCTGTGAATTATCAACGAAATGTAGAACCCGTAGAATTTGAAGAAATCTGTCCCTTGCCATCAGCCTTCTCACTCCTTTTGTCTCGAATGTCTCAAGCGTAGTCCAGTAATCTACGATGCGATGTTTACTTATATGCGACATGATCATAATCACACAAAGGAACCGTATCATTTCCTCCACAGTAACCTGAGCAAATTTTCGCAAATACTTTGGCACTGCATCTCCTAGCGTATCAACAAGGAATCTCTGATAACGGTTTGTCTCTTCAGCAATCAGCCCCATAAATTCGTTGTCGAAAAATAAAAAAATAGTCTACTTCCTTTGAATTTTCATTCACATTACATTTCGACGTAATGCCACTGCCACTGCTGTCAAATATGAAATCTCTGGGCTGAAATTGCTGGCAGCCCACCCCACTCATCACCTGGGTCACTTCGCTGTCTCCGCCTTCTTTTGACACCTTGGCTTTCATTTGTAGGTGGCAGATTTTCGTCATTTTCACTGTCGGTTGATATTTCATCACTGTCTCTTGTACCAGGACCATAATTATCCATTTCATTTCCTTCTAAATCCGATTCATTTTCATATCCAGAAAATGAGTCGAGAAGGTCTATAAAATAGTTATCCTCGTCGAGAGCTCTTCTCTCGATCTGCCGGCGGTCAACTCGAGGATGTCGTACCCTTGACCCGTCCTCCTGTGACATCTTGATGAAGACTAATGAATTTTAGGAAACACGTGAATTTATATGAATTCACTGTATGGCAACTGACAGACTGTTACCATATCAAGAAAAAGAGGCCAGTATTTCAATCATCAGTCCTTCACATAAAAGGAAATTACCGGTGCTCGTATACGACACAACAGTGTTCCGGGCCAGTTTATTAAATGCGTCGTATACGTTACAACCGAAATCAAAGGGTTAAGTAATGCCTACAGTGCACCGCATGAGGTGTACTGACAGCACTACCCACTACGGGAAAGTGACATGTTGAATCGTAAGCTCGGGAACAATTAAGCTAAAACCGTTGTTGAAAATCCCGGAGATAACACTTTACGCAGGAACAAAAATGTACGTAGGCAAAATTCTTTTTAGCGGTACAGCTTCTTAGACTATTTATAACCTGTTATCCGGACCACAGTCTTTAAATATACTTAATTTTGTGTAGGTATGTCAAACCCCATCTCATGTAAGACATTCACGTGTACAAAAACTTTCATCTGGGGTAAAATGCTCAAATACTGATCCACCACTGTCATACAGATTTCTCGCAATAAATCCACCCAGTGTAAGAATTTTTTGTAGTAAATATCATCCAGTGTAATTTGTTGTGTTATTTTTATTCACTAAAATCCAACGATTTCAAGGGCCATTGTACTAAGAGTACGCCCAGTAAACTTACCTTGAGGCACACAAACAAGTTGAAACTCCACTTTCAGAAAAGTATTGGTGTGCTTAACCACGCCCAGTGGAAATGTCCTAACGAGAAATCGTAAATGGTAGAAAGAGTTCACTTGCTAAGCCTCAGCTGGTCTTTTGAGTTTCAAGTAAACGGTACTCTTACGTAAAGGGTTTCTGCTTTAAACTTCGCTTGAAGTATGCAGAGCACTCTAATTGCTGATGGCACAAGGAGTTATATAGTAAGCCGTTGTGAAGTAAAAGAGTAAAAGGTTCATATTATACAGCCTCTATAGTGAGTAGGATTTGTACCATAAACCCGACGAGCTGTAGAAGACTTTTACAGCTGGCTCGTAATCCTGACTGGAATAAAAGGGTTGTACTCTAAACTACTCATCTTTAAAAGCAATA
Organism: Macrobrachium rosenbergii; assembly: GCF_040412425.1. Taxonomy (NCBI): domain Eukaryota; kingdom Metazoa; phylum Arthropoda; class Malacostraca; order Decapoda; family Palaemonidae; genus Macrobrachium; species Macrobrachium rosenbergii. The sequence continues at coordinate 50,768,063 of NC_089745.1, forward strand.
AAAATTTGCTGACCTAGTGAATTAGGGTATCTAATTTTTTTATTTCAATTTTTTCGAAAACAACGACGAAGGAACTGGCTATAGCAAAATCCGTAATTTATTCACGTTATCTTTAATTCGTTTCAATAAGATTTTTTGTCTTGATTATATCCTAGATTTCTTTTAAGACCTAAAAATAAGTCTTAAAATTTTCCAATTGATGAAAAAGCGAAAAAAATAGTTACAACAACAGATCAGTTACATGATTAGATTGCCCTTTGGCGTAAAGTAAACTATTCTTTTTTTACTTACGCGAATGCTACCCAGACTACCAAAGTGGCAGAGAGCACACTGAACTGCAAGATAAAAAAAAAAACACATGAATAAATCTTTGCAGAAACAAAGTAATACATGGAGAGAGAGAGAGAGAGAGAGAGAGAGAGAGAGAGAGAGAGAGAGAGAGAGAGAGAGAGAGATGAATACGTCTTTGCAGAAGGAAAGTAAAACGTATGAGAGAGAGAGAGAGAGAGAGAGAGAGAGAGAGAGAGAGAGAGAGAGAGAGAGAGAGAGAGAGAGAGATGAATACGTCTTTGCAGAAGGAAAGTAAAACGTATGAGAGAGAGAGAGAGAGAGAGAGAGAGAGAGAGAGAGAGAGAGAGATGAATACGTCTTTCCAGGAGAGAGTAAAAGAGAGAGAGAGAGAGAGAGAGAGAGAGAGAGAGTCTTTCCAGGAGAAAAGTAGAGAGAGAGAGAGAGAGAGAGAGAAAGAGAGTAAAAGAGAGAGAGAGAGAGAGAGAGAGAGAGAGAGATGAATACGTCTTTTTGCAGAAAGAAAGTAAAAGTAGAGAGAGAGAGAGAGAGAGAGAGAGAGAGAGAGAGAGAGAGAGAGAGAGAGAGATGAATACGTCTTTGCAGAAGGAAAGTAAAACGTATGAGAGAGAGAGAGAGAGAG
>NC_089745.1:50771493-50778993 GCF_040412425.1 Macrobrachium rosenbergii
TGTGTTTGATGCATGGAGGGTGGATGATCAACATACCAATTTGCAGCCCTCTAGCCTCAGCAGTTTTTAATATCTGAGGGCGGACAGAAAAAGTGCAGAACGGACAGACAAAGCTACCTCAATAGTTTTCTTTTACAGAAAAGTAAAACTGACACACGGAAATCCCAAGAACTGAAAGGGAAAACTGAAGGATGAACAATAATCCTACCTAATATCAAGTCAACTGAATGAGTAATAAGCGTGTATCCTAGCCGATAATTAGATTTGGTTTGAAATAATTCATGAGGACATAGCTTGTCAGTATGGATCACACCGAGGTAAACTTATGCTTTGCAAAACACACTTTAACTGTGAATATATGCAAAGCAAATCCGCCAAGAGTACGATGAATAAGCTTTAAACAAATATTAAATAATTAAATATAAATGCGATAAAAGGAACAACTTAATTAGTATCGGCTTAAATGAATGAACAATGAAACTATCACCTATTATAAGACAGAAAAATATTTTGTGGGTACGCTACAAGAGCGAACGCCCAAATAAACATCTACTAAAATAGCGAGGTGAGATGAACTTCACATAAAAGAGGCAAAAACACAGTAAACACTAAAGAACGAACAATGAAGTGAATATCTACGAAAAGAAGAAGGAGAAACACTGGAAGGAACATCTTTGATAAAACACTGACAGCATAGTTAAAGTGACGAATGGACGAGGGGGAAAATCTGAAGGATGGTCAGCAAAATAAAATGATTCGTGTGGTGACAAAAACAAATGTGGATATTTTGTTAAAAGGGTGGGCGGTACATGTATCTTTTCTAAGTAACAGTGAATAGAACGGTAGAAATATAAAATGGATAATTATGACAGAACGGCGACAAGAATTTTTTTTTTAATTGTACTGTCACTGACTTGATCAAAAATTGACAATAAAATGATTCAAGTGGTTCGGACACAAAATGTGGAAATTTTGTTATAGAGGTGGAAAATTCAAATGCCTTTTCTAAGTAATATTATACAGACAGGAAGGAAGGTAAAATGGATATTTCTGACAAAACGGCGACGAGAAAAATGAATGTTTTATCTAGCTGGACGTTTACATTGGCAACGATTTGATTAAGAATTTAAAATAAATTGCTAATATTCCATGAGCCTAATATCGTACAGGTCAACCTGGAAAGGTCCCATCTTTTTGAGACTACTGTCTTGCAACAATTCGCAAATGGCAAATGCTAATTTTTCAATAATGAGAGATATGGTAGCGATGAAAAACAAAGAGAAAAAATAAAACCGCAGTTGCCATGAGTGTGAATGAACCGTCCCGACTAGAGGTCATTTCGAAAACACTTTCTTCTGAGCATAATTGAGCAGCCGAAGGGTTCTAGACAATTTGACCGGGTTAATGAAAATGATTTGACGTCGATCGTTTTCTTTAGGAAGAAATACAGAGTTTAGGCCAAAGGCCAGGCACTGGGGTATATGACGCCATTCAGCGCTGGAAAGTTAAGTATATCTTAGTTTAACCAGACCGCTGAGCTGATTAACAGCTCTCCCGAAGACTTATTGTACGTGGCTAAGAACCAATTGGTTACCTAGCAACGGGACCTACAGCTTATTGTGGAATCCGAACCACATTACAGCGAGAAATGAATTTCTATCACCAGAAATAAATTCCTCTAATTCTTCATTGGCCGGCCGGAGACTCGAACTCGGGCCTAGCGAGTGCTAGGCGACAACTCTACTAACTCGCCTAACGAGGAATAGGTAGGTTTGAAAGGTGTAACAAGAGGAAAACCTCGCAGTTGCACTATGAAATAATTGTTAGGAGAGGGTGGATAGCAAGATGGAAGAAAGATAATATGAATGGAGGTACAGTAAAAGGAATGAAAGGGGTTGCAGCTAGTAATGCCCACAGCGCACCCTGCGAGGTGTACTGACGGCACTATCCCCTATACGGAGTGATCACTCACTTTCTTTGAATATGTTTAGGATGCGAGCATCATCTTTAGCAAAACCATAAACTGTGTTTATGTGTCCGAAAGCTTATGGAAGTGAGCAAAATAAATGACCTCTATAATGTAAACAACTCTACATAAGAATGCAAACAAAGTCCGCTAGGTAACAAAGATCTATATTACAGCCAGCACTTGGATATTTTCTGGTTATCTTACAGCTAACAGTAATTTCAAGTATTTCCAGCCCTATATGAACCTGTACTTTATACTTAATATTCAATTAAGCCTTAAACTTTATCAAATTTAAAATAGTAACACACAAAAAAAAAATCATATTATGCCTGATAAGAGTAGACGACCCTCTACATAAATATTCAGTTAAGAGATTAACTAAAACTATGAAATTTAAGATGGTAACAAAAAAAAAAAAGATCATAATATGCCTGATAAGGACAGACGACAATGAAATTTAATGACAGCAAGCAAGATTCCTGCTGCTGCAAGCATTTTACCCAAAAAGAACACTATAGCTTTCAGTTCCACCCACGTAGATGGTTTCAACCTGAGTGACACATTTCAGCAGAGATTTCTCGAGCGGCCTCCCTCCAAAAGAAATCAGCGATGTAAGGAAGACAGTGAGACGGCAAAAAGGGGGTAATACCATTTATTCCCACAGAGACTGCATCAACTCGGAGGGGTCTCCTCCCCTAACCCGACTGACGGGGTTCTCTCACGACCCACTACCAACTCTTCTCCAGGACACTTCAGCCAGGCCAGGCCTTTTACCTCCTTTACCTTTTGCCATCTTCCAATGACTTCTCCTCCGTCAGAAGTTTCAGGAATTAGATCACACGGCTTCCCAGCGAACAAGAGAGTCGCGGTTCGTTTTAGTCTTTGAAGGACGACGCGGAGTGAGGGAGCGGAAGCGAGGGGGACGGGCTGCGGAAGGGAAGTGGAGGGGAGATAGAGAAGGTGGAGGTGGAGGTGGAGGGGGGAAGGAAGGGGAAGGTGAAGCTCTGGTGGTGGAGAGACAAGAAGAGATGAAGAAGTTCGAGACTGTGGTGGTCTATCTCAATGACAGACAGAGAGAGAGAGAGAGAGAGAGAGAGAGAGAGAGAGAGAGAGAGAGAGAGAGAGAGAGACTGAAAGACTCTGACTTCTATCATTAGACTCTAAATGCTCCTTGCATATATAAGAAATAAAAAAAATCTCTCTCAGTCCCCGGCACTCCTTGTGTAATGGAGACACTCTGAGTTGCATCAGTGTAATTTACACTTGCCTTTGTGGGTGTCTCCAGGGATGGAGGAACGCCACCCCGCTCTCCCCCCACCCCCTCTTTTAAAGATGGGGTAAGAAAGTTGGAAGGATGAAACGGAATCTAGATGAAAAAATGGAAGGTTGAAAGCAACGACGAGTTGGGAAAAAATTCACGAAGATGAAAGATAGTGAAACAGTGCAAGAACTTCAAGCTAGTAAGTGGATATATGTTACGAACAGAGAGAGAGAGAGAGAGAGAGAGAGAGAGAGCGCTGGGCGGAGGGGGTTTGAAGACAGGCACATACAATAAGAGGCTCATGGAAAAAATTATAACTCTCAGACACATATCACAATGAGAGCCTCATGAAAAAAAAGTATAACTATATCTCTAAATATAAGAAATTATTAACTCAACTCACTCTCTCTCTCTCTCTCTCTCTCTCTCTCTCTCTCTCTCTCTCTCTCTCTCATGAGAACGAGGAGAAAGCTCCGCTCTCACTTCCCCAGGGAAGACTGTAGTGTCGCGTCGTATAAAGCGAAAGTGTCACTTCCAGTAAAAACACAGGATAGGAAAAATATAGTATTCCTATTTTTCCAAGTACAGTTTTCACATTTCCTTTGCAAAAACATCGTCTGGGATCTTTAATGGCCCTGTGGTTTCATAGTTAAGTCCTATTACAATTCAAAGATACTTAAAAATAGATAAACAAACGATATTTCTGGATTAAGGTAAACATCTACTGTCCACTACAATAAAACATGTCATGCACAGGTAGGCAACTTATCGCATACACATCACAAACAGGTTAAAAACCAGCCAACAACGAAACTTTTGTAAATGCTGGATAATAGTATGAAGCACCCGTTAGAACTACCAATAAGTCGTTGACTTGTATTCAGGCTGTTTATGATTTGTGTGCAATTACTGTAGTTACGAACGTGTGTTGAAGACATGTGTGGACGAATTTTTCAATAACTTAGCTCGGCAGTAGAGAACAATGCCTGCTTCGCATGCAGGAGAAAATAGGATACAATATACAAGCAAGGAACGATGCGTTAAAAATTTGAAATAGGGTCCAGAGAAACGAGCAGACCCTTCTGTTATTTGAGGGGGAAGAACTCACACAGTTATTTCTCTTTCTGCATTAGCTGACCGTTATGCTCAATATTGTTTGTCTTGCCGATGCTGCGTGAATATCTTGGAGCCCAAAATGACTGATTTATGAAAATTCGGCTGTAAATCCAAGCACTGGAGCACTTCAGCCATTCAGTGCTTCAGATGGTGAAAAGGTGTTACAGCGTTGGACAGAGAGATCGAAGAAAGGGAGTGGAATACGGGTATGGTAAAAGGCTAAAAACTGTGTGAAACTAGGGGCCGAAGGGACGCCGCAAACAACTTTTAAGAGCGGCGACAGTCCACCACATGAGGTGCACTGACGGCTGACCCGTAACGGGGATAAAGCCGAAACAAAAGTAGTTCAAAGACAACAATAAACCAGTTCCACTTCCTTTCGATAACAAAAGGTCAATTTTATGTTCTTAAAATAATAAGAACTTCATTACTTTCCTTTGATCATTTACACAAGAGCAAAGCACAACCATACCCTTGAAAAAAAAAATTACTGGAAAAACTACATATTACAAACAACTAGCCACTGTTCCGATCTCACACAAATGTTGAAAATCTAATAAAGTGAACTGCAATATATTCATTACCGATCAGATACACCATCATGTGGAGATACTTTAAATCATCCGGCGTTAAATGAAATGACTGCGACCATGATTTTCGAACAAATAATAAAAGAAACATTGTAATCTGATGGCCGTTATGAAAGGTAATGTTAAACAGTAAACCTCATCCCCGCTTTCCAGCTGAAAAATAGTTTGGCGTTCTGTTAAAACCACAAAATTTGTGAAAGTTTATATATCTGGTCAAAAACATTATCCACAAATACAAGGGGTTAAATAGCTTCAAAGAGACAGTCTGCGTTCGGTGGTGGATAAAGTGATATGCACACTTGTATCATTACAACATTTATGGTAACTTCAAAACACTTTCTCCGTGCGATAAATGATTTACAGTGTTAATCTGCTCGTTATTTCAAGGTGAAATTCATTTGAAAATGGGAAAATACAAGTCTTGCTATATAACAAAACAATTCTTCATGACTCAATAATTTTGAGATCTTTTACAAATTGTTTTGATATATAAAGGTATATTTCTATGAACAGGTCGATTTTCATTAAAATGTATTAACACATGATACACTACATAAAAGCAATTGATCTGCATGGCTGATCTCTACACATAAGGGAAAAGACTTGCTGTTATTCACCCATTATATAAACTTAGTAAAAGCAACTGGCATGCATAGCTGCACTATACACTTAAGCGGAAAGACCTGCTGTTAATACATGCAGTCGGTAGAGTCCTCGGCTAGCATTCTGCTAGGCCCGAGTTCGAGTTTCCGGCCGGCCAATGAAGAATTAGAGGAATTTATTTCTCGTGATAGAAATTCATTTCTCGCTATAATTGGTTCGGATTCCACAATAAGCTCTAGGTCCCGTTGCTAAGTAACCAGTTAGTTCTCACCCACGTAAAATAAGTCTAATCCTTTGGGCCAGCTCTAGGAGAGCTGTTAATCAGCTCAGTGGTCTGGTATAAACTAAGGTACGCTTAACTTAATACATGCGTACAAGCTATGCGCAACGTACCAACTGAGACCAGGCAAATCTGGTCCAGTTAAGAATGGAAAAAGACCACCAGATCGAGGAAACACTTGCGCTAACCAATTCCAGTCTAAAGGAAAACGAGAAAGATCTTCAAAGTTACTGGAATTTGGATTCACACAATCTTCACTGACCCATGATATGAATAATATGAAACGGGCAGTGAGAAATAATATCAGGGCGAAAATTTGTGGCTCCTCCTCAATTTATGCAAGCATGACAAGGCTTTCGGGAACCGCATCTTGAACCCTTTCTATAACGGGCCTTGGTAAAAAAAAAAATAATAAAACAAATGGAAAATAAAAAGAAGTCAAGGAGTAGAAGCAAGTCCGAATGTTATTAGAATCAATGAAACCAGAAGGGGAGAATATTGTATTTACAAAGTATTAGACAAGTCGCATATAAGACTGGAACAAAATAAACCGGTAGTCCAAATTTTCAAGTAAGAATCCATCATATTATTAGCTTTAATGGAATTGGAACAAAATTTAGGCCAAAGGCCAAGTGCAGGGTCCTATGAGGTCATTCGGCGATGAAAATAATGTCGAAACAATTGCTATGAGAGGGTGGAAAGGAAGTTGGAAGAAAGAGAATATGAACGGAGGTACAGCAAAAGGAATGAAAGGGGTGGCAGCTAGGGGACGCTGGGACGCTACAGAGAACCTTAAGTAAGGCCTACAGTGCACACAATGATGGCACTGCCTCCCCACCCTCCTCCGGGGAAGTTAGTTTTATTGACCAGAATTACATACAAGTTTACAACAATATATGCTTCAAAAAGGAAAGATATTTACACAATTTCATAATGAAATAAAAGCAACAGATCTTGGGAAAATAATATTAGTCCTCTATTAAACGTGATCGCATTATGAGGCATGCTGATGACCAATTTAGCTCCCAAATCGATATTTCAAAAACATGAAAGTAAGTAGGAAAAAAAATGCAGAGTAAAACACGAGTCTGCATACATTGCACGTAAATTTGCACGTAGTCTTGTGTATCTTCCACAATATCGTGAAACTACACCTTGGTACGTCGCAGTTCTGGTTAGGTATTCATCCTTGAACGAGCAAGTCACCATGAATATAGTCACTCAGCTGAGAATTTAATTGCTTCACGAGCTTCCAGAACACTATTAAGACGTCCCGAGGAGGAGGACTGTATGTAGCTGGGTTCGTAATACTCGAATGGATATCACACAATCTGGAGCTTGAATTTCCACTCCTGTGCCATTTTTGCTTTTGGAGACATTTCCTGTTCGGCGAAGTGTTAATAAATCAAAATAATTATTGATATATTGATAAGTGATCACTTTGTTTTCTTGCTGATTGTCACTGTATTCTCATATCACACCAGGAATCCAATAGGAATTCGCAATGGGAACAAGCCCCAACATTGCTTTAAAGCTACATCATGAGTTATATTCACTTGCACATTTTGTTCAGAGGTATTGAGGGCACAAACAAAGAACGGTCTTTATTTGGTTTCGGTCTTTGATGGAAAGAGGCAGACGATTAAGGATAATCTGTGCCAATTAAACCATTCTCAGAGAA
>NC_089745.1:50781493-50821493 GCF_040412425.1 Macrobrachium rosenbergii
ACATACATTCATTCATACATAAAGTACATGCATGCATACATATAAACGCACACACACACACACACACACACACACACACACATATATATATATATATATATATATATATATATATATATATATATACATATAAATAACCACATGCATATGGTAAATGCACGTAAAAGTAAGTATAAGTCAAACGGGAAACTTGTATATATTCATGAACGCTTCAAAAATACATCAAGTCTAGGTCATAAATACGTACGATATTCTACGAAAACACACACACACACACACACACACCGCACGTACACTGCAATAAATACCATACACGCGCGCACAGGGGGATTCTGCATGTATGTATTTCAGACAGTATACAATCCTCCAGGCACCAATATGAAAGAGAAAGCCGAACCAATTCTCTCCGCGGGCGCCCAGGTGTACCCAATACTGACCGGATTTATATTCGAATCTAATCATTTAGTTTCTTTTGATAGGTATGGAGGCTGTGGGATTTTCACAACAATATTTCAAACACTTTTGGTGACACCTAGATTTGGGTAGGTCTATGTGGGATGGTGTGATAGTTAATTCTGTTTTGTATTTGTTCACCTGCTAGTATTGACGCTGAAGATTATGAACTGCGTTTGGAAAAGTAAACAAGTAAAAAATGTGCCGAAGCTTCTTCAGCGCAATCCAGTTTTCTGTACAGCGCATAATCAAGGCCACCGAAAATAGATCTATCTTTCGGTGGTCTCTGCGTAATGCTGCATGAGCCGCGGCCCATGAATCTTTAACTACGGCCAGGTGGTGGCCTGTCCTATTTCGTTGCCAGATGCACGATTATGCCTGACTTTAACCTTAATTAACATTAAAAACTGCTGAGGCTAGAAGGCTGCAATTTAGTATTTTTGATGATGGGAGGGTGGATGATCAACATACCAATTTGCAGCCTCCTAGCCTTAGTAGTTTTCAAGATCTGAGGGCGGACAGCCAGATAAAAGCGGCACAATAGTTTTCTTTTGCATTAAACTAAAACTTAAAAACTGAACACAATTTGACTGCAAATGTTGTAGCAATCAGTGAAGCACCTGTTTAGAATCACTAAGCACTTACTTATAAAAGCATGCCTGTTTACTACAGGACATATTAGCAATGTATTTATCAAGATAGTTTTAAAATATTTTGACATGTATTTATCAATACTACATAGAAAGAATTTATTTCTGGTGATAGAAATTCATTTCTCGCTATACTGTGGTTCGGATTCCACAATAAGCTGTAGGTCCCGTTGATAAGGAACCAATTGGTTCTTAGCCACGTAAAATAAGTCTAATCCTTCGGGCCAGCCCTAGGAGAGCTGTTAATCAGCTCAGTGGTCTGGTAAAAGTAAGGTATACTTACTTTTACATAGAAAGGAATGCCATAATCTATATGCCCAGGAAAAGAATTAAAATCCCATTTTCAAAAATTTATTTAAGTTATATATATCTATCTATCTATCTATCTATATATATATATCTATATATATCTATATATGTATCTATCTATCTATCTATATATATATATATATATATATATACAAAATTTATATATATATATATATATATATATATATATATAAAATAATATATATATATATATATATATATATATATATATATATATATATATATAATTTATATGAAGAAACATTATCATACAACAAAAACAAGGAGAGGACAGAAGAATCTGTATTTGGTAGTGGCCAACCCTTTTCAAATAACAATTATTTTTGAAAAGGGGCAGAGAGATTACTCAAATAATAACGCTCCTCTATTATCCTTTTGTTTGACAAATAACGGCATTTTTTTTCTTGTTCAAGGTACCGGTTTTTAATATTTTAACAGACGTATATATATATATATATATATATATATATATATATATATATATATATATATATATATATATATATATATATATACATAAATAATTGTGCGTATAATTTTTTCCTCGTGTACACGCAAGAATTTATACATACAAACAGTAAGCAACAATTATCATTTAATATCAAATCCACTATATCTTGGGAATAGCTTACAGCCAAGGAGAATTAGAAATGATAAGTGCACCTATCTAGGAGGGGGGGGGAGGTGTTATGCAATTACTTATAAAAATTTCCTTGTGATTTAAGTTATTCCTAGAGTGTAGCGAATTCGATATTAAATTATATATATATATATATATATATATATATATATATATATATATATATAGTTATATATATATATATATATATATATATATATATATATATATATATATATAGTATATATATATATATATATGTATAATATATATACATATATACATAACAAATACAAACACCCTACGTTATGTATTAATGTACTAAACGTAAGTACACTAAAAAGGCTAGACACTTCAGTAACAAATATCAAAATAATCGATCCAGTGATTGTTTGCAAGTTATTGGAGAAAGCAGCAACTAATGCATCAATAACTAAATCCCTAGTAATTAATTGTTCACTTTATTGAAATTCCAATCAAACACTCCACTCACTCTTCGGACGTTTCAACCCACAGACACTGATTTAACAAAGAGCAAATTCGTGAACAAGAAACTGATTACAAGAACAACATGAACGGAGATGAAGAGAGTGAGACGGGACCGATGAAGACAAAGATAAAGACACAAATGCAAAAAAAAAAAAAAAAAAGGCAAGAACAAAGCCACTAAACAGCTTGCATGGAGAAGCATCCATCTGTTCCATCTTCATCATCATCATCATCATGACGTCGCGTTTGTATTTGGAGAACATTATCTCGAAAGACAAGAACCGCTGCCTTCAAAAGGAAGGGACGGGTCGTAAGGAGACGGGGGAGAAGGGCTGGGGGAGGGGGATTATTAGGGAAGGAGGGGGTGGGGAGGGGTGAGGGTGGTCCTTAGTGGAGAGGGTGGGGAGGGGGATTGTTTGAGGAGAGGGTGGAGGTGGAGGTTTCTTAGAGGAAAGGGTGGGGAGGCGGTGGCCTTAGAGAAGATGAGGATGGGGAAGGGGGCACTTAAAGAAGGAGAGGGTGGGGAGGGGTCCTTAGATAAGAGGGTGGGGGAGTAGGTTCCTTACAGGACAGAATTTAGGGGCTCTCCCTAGAGAAGGAAAGGGTGGGGAGGGGGTTCATAGAGAAGGAGAGGATGGGGGAGGGGGGAGTTCCTTAGAGGATAGAGTTGGGGAGGGGACCCCTTAGAGAAGGAAAGGGTTGGGGAGCGGGGGTCCTTAGAGAAGGGGACGTTGGGGGGGGGGAGTTCCTTAGAGGATAAAGCTGGGAGGGGGTGCCCCTTAGAGTAGGAAGGCGGGGGCTGGAGAAGGTCGGAGAGGTTATTATTAATCCTCTGATAAGGCCATTGTTTATTCACTGTCACTTTCTTTGCTTGTCGTACAATGGGCTCTCTCCGAGAACCGTGTTTGTACCTGGAAGTCTCGAGATTCGTCCGAATGACGACCATGCTCGGCAAACGCGGGACGAACGCTCTCGGCGAGGACCAAGTCCCATTAAATTTCGTCCATCAGAAAACGAAATAAAGACTGCTGCCCCTCGACTCTTTGGGGAACCAGTCACAGGAGAAGAGACAAGGATTATTTTTTGCAATTAAAGAGCAAGGGAGCCCGCGTTCACCGCCGGTAGTGCACAGAACACGAGGACAATGGGACGAAGGGAGAGCCTGAAGAGGAAGAGGTCTTTTGAGTAGCCTGCATAGGTATTTAGAATACCGAGTGACAGGGTGACGTCTCTCTGACGTTCCGGACGTCTAAGAACAATAAACTCCCTTATGTTCGATCCCCGCTCTCTTCGATGGATTTACGTGAGGGAAGGCAACAGTCGCGGCGGCTGAAGAGTAAAATTATCGTAATCCTTGTATGGACACTCTTGAGAGAGAGAGAGAGAGAGAGAGAGAGAGAATGTCTTTTCAAGAGTTTAATTTGATCGTAATCCCAACATGGACACTCTTGCGAGAGAGAGAGAGAGAGAGAGAGAGAGAGAGAGAGAGAGAGAGAGAGAGAGAGAGAGAGAATTATTCTTTTGAAGACTTAAAATGAACGTAATCCCAGTATGGATACTCTTAGAGAGAGAGAGAGAGAGAGAGAGAGAGAGAGAGAGAGAGAGAGAGAGAAATAATGTCATTCTTTCACAAGCTTAAGAGCTTAACTGAACGATTTGGCCAAGTAGTATAATTGTTAAGATCTGCCACCTCTCGATTAACTTAGAATCAGATATTTATCCACGCAGCGTCTTGAAATAAACGCCGCTTCGACAATACAAAGTATACGTGTCTTTTTCTTGTGTCTGAGTGATAAACAAATAAATTAGATAAAAAAAAATAATACCCATAGGAATTCACACATCACATTCATCCTCTCTCTGATAATTGACAGCATTCGTTGACATGAAACAAAATCCATTAAGATGATTACCTAATTTGGATGCTAAGCAAAAACAGGTACAAACGACAGTAAGCAGGCAAGAGCAAGCCTTGAAAATACATGGCACCTGAGTTTTTGGGAATGGAATGGAATGGAACATAGAGTTTAGCTGAGCCAAAGGCCAAGCACTGGGACCTATGAGGTCATTCAGCGCTGGAAAGGAAATTGAGAGTAGGTAGGTTTGAAAAGTGTAAAAGGAGGAAAACCTCGCAGTTGCACTATGAAATAATTGTTAGGAGAGGGTGGACAGCAAAATGGAAGAAAGATAATATGAATGGAGTTACAGTAAAAGGAATGAAAAGGTTTGCAGCTAGGGGCCGAAGGGACGCTGCAAAGAACCTTTAGTAATGCCTACAGTGCACCCCGTGAGGTGCACTGACGGCACTACCCCCCTACGGAGCTGAGTTTTTGGGCAACTATAGGAACGAATTCCCATAAATTCCGGGAATTCCTTGACGATAAAATAATATACCAAGCGTATTCGACTAAACTTTCAACAAGAGACTTGGTACCCAAAGATCTTTCACGTTATGCCACTCACGATTTTGTCTCGGCAATCATAAACGTGGTCCAGTTAATCGTAAAGTATTCGGAACTAACACTTTAAAAGCAAGAAATCTTGTTATTACCTAATTCTAATACCTCCTGGAAATAACTTCCTAAAACCTTGAAATCTTCCTAGACCTATCTCAACTCCTCCTGGAACTAACATCCGACAAGCGTGGAATCTTGTTAGACCTAATTCTAATGCCTCCTTGAACTAAAATCACAAAAGCGTGGAAACTTGTCAGACCTAATTTACACGCTTTCTGGTAAAGAATCGCATTACATCCTAAAAGCATGGAATCTTGCCAGACCTAATTCTAATGCCTCCTTGAACTAAAATCCTAAAAGCATGAAATCTTGTCAGACATAATGCAAAAGGCTCCGGGAACAAACATCATAAAAACATGGGATCTTGTGAGGCTTAATTCTAACGCCTCCTGGAACTAACATCCTACAACCAACAAATTTTATGAGGCCTAATTCTAATGTTTCCAGGAACTTTGGGAGACCTAATTATTATGCCTCGTGGAACTAGCATCCTAAATGCAAAGAATCTTGTGAGAGCTAATTCTAATGGCTCCTGGCTAAAGCATTAGACTTATATTACAATTCGACTTCAGTCATGATATCGAATATGGATCCGCTAAATGTTATTTCCGAATTATAATTTTACAACCCACATGATTGGGAATTAAAGATTCCTAGAAAGTTATTCCCTGGAATAAGCTGATATCCAACGCAAGAACTTGATTTTTAAGAAAGGTGAAGAAAGTACCTTGATTTATAATGTAAATACTGTTTCTCAAGTGCGATAAATGTCTGAACCCACAATCAGCACTTTACTTGATAATCTCAGAGCAGACCACCCTAAATTTTCATTGATATTTACATTGGACTCCACGCTGTCAAAAGCTCAATAACCAGTCATGAACCTCGAAGAAGCATTTCTGCACCATATCCTGAGATCTACAGAGCTGCGGTCATTTCTTTCATTGTACAGCCTTTGGTTTTAGATGCAAATCTGGTGCCGTCACACATCTAAATCAGAATCCAAGTAACTTTAACTCTCCCTTGAAATACATTTGTTTTCAAGGATGACTCACATGTCACCATTTATCTAATTAGTGTAGCCAAAATCGCAAAGAAAATACCAGTACGACAAGATGAAAACTCGTCCCCAGTCTCTTGAGTATTCGTTCTAAATAAACGAGCAACTCTCAAGCAAGTAATTCCAGACATACATCTCGCAAGGAGCAACAAAGCACGCAACTGTATTACAAGTTCATGCTATTTCAATAACCCCGATTAGAAGATGGACTCATTTTCACAAAGAAGTATTTTACGGAAGGCGAGTTCGTTTTATATGCAAATGAAGGCATTGCGGATGAATTCCAGCTATCTCTCAGCTGAGGGAGATTAGCGCGGACTCGAGTGCTCCCTGAGGCTTAATTATGGCATGCATAATACCAGGTCCTTTGCACTGCTCCGCAAAGTACACCTGGTTATCATAACTAAAGACACCAAACTAGAATAAAATTGAGAGAGAGAGAGAGAGAGAGAGAGAGAGAGAGAGAGAGAGAGAGAGAGAGAGAGAGAGAGAGAAATTATGACTGCTGAAACAAACAGGGATTAACAAATTTAGATGAAGCTTGTTGTCTTAATTTAAATATCGATTCAGCCAAATCGATACCAGTCCCAAGAGATAACGCAGCATAAATCTGATAAACTAATCATTTAATCCCAATATACCTGATAATACGTTCATAGACAACATGTATAATTTGCTAAAAACTAAATAAGTATGCATAAATTACCTATAAATCACATATTCTGGAGAAAGCCTGCTTTTGCAACAAACCGAAATACACAGTTCAATTTGTACATAAAATTTTTTCCAAGAGCGCCAAATGGAAGGTGATTCCCACCTCATCACGCCATTCAGAGAAGAAACGTGCGCTTAGGTTCCCAGAACAGGGACATTCGGCTACAGAGTTGAGCACAGTCAAGGATACACAACAGCCATCATAAAATTGCTCTGGTTGCCAGTCTCCCCCAGCCCCTACCCCACCCCACGAAAAAAAAACAATAAAATAGTAATATCAGAACACACCAGTCTAAGACTTTCACTAAAATTTGGACTTCACGATGTCACAGCCTCATTAGTCAGCCATGAACCTCGAAGAACCATTCCAGCATAGTAACCTAAAATCTACAGAGCTAAGGCCATTTCAGCCTTTGCACAGCTTTTGGTTTCAGAAGCTAAGCTGCTGCCGTCAGCGTCCAAAAATTCTTAATTGAAAAATATTTATTTTTAAGGACGACTCACTAGTCACCATTTACCTAATTAGTGTCGTCAAAATCGCAAAGAAAATACGAGAACGACAAGAAGATGCAAACTCGTCCCCAGCCTCTTGAGTGTTCGTTCTAAATAAACGAAGTAACCCTCAAAGCAAGTAATTGCAGACATACACCTCGCAAGGAGCAACAAAGCACGCAGTTGTATTAAAAGTTCATGCTATTTCAATAACCCCGATTAGAAGATGGACTCATTTTCACAAAGTGGTATTCTACGGAAGGCAAGTTCGTTTTATATACAAGTGAAGGCATTGCGGATGAATTCCGGTTATTTCTCAGCTGAGGGAGATTAGCGCGGACTCGAGTGCTCCCTGAGACTTAATTATGGCATGCATAATACCAGGTCCTTTGCACTGCTCCGCAAAGTACACCTGGTTATCATAACTAAAGACACCAAACTATAATAAAATTAAGAGAGAGAGAGAGAGAGAGAGAGAGAGAGAGAGAGAGAGAGAGAGAGAGAGAGAGAGAGAGAGAGAGAATTCTGATCACTGAAACAAACAAGGAAAAACAAATTTAGATGAAGCTTGTTGTCTTAATTTAAATATCGATTTAGCCAAATCGATACCAGTCCCAGGAGATACCGAAGCATAGGATATCCCTTCCTTCAGCATAAAGGCTCTCAGGAGGCTGGTGGGACGCTTCGGCATTTCAGGGAAGCAGAAATTGCAACACTTTGCTATGAAATCATTTGCTCTTCGCCTTCTGAAGCCAGAAAGGTCCCGGCTTAGCTGTTTATCGCAACTTATTGGCGAAGGTCTGAGAGAAAACTGGTAAGAGATATGTTGAACGCGTCTCTCGGTTATATGATCTGATCTGGAAAAAATTTCACTGTAACTGGAAATTTCATTTTTTTTTATAGGAAGGCTGATAGGCGGGGTTATCAGATGGTCTTATCAGCTTTGAGAATAAGGGAATATAAGAGAAGATCTGAAAAAATAATGATAAAAGGGGAGAAATATCGTTATAAATCGTATGAACCATTCACTGAAAAGCAATATAATTGATGAACACGTTCATAGCGTATATGCATAATTTGCTAAATAAAAGGCAAATTCATAAAAAATTACTACAAATCATATGTTTGGGAGAAATCCAACTTTCGCGACAAACCCAAATATTCCATTCAATTTATGAACAACATTTTTAAAAGAACGCTGAATCACGGCACTCAGAAGAGCAACGTATTCTTCGGTTCCAAGAACCTGGACATTCGGCTACAAAGTATAGCACAGTCAAGGATACGCAACAGTATTCATAAAATTGCTCTGGTTGCCAGCCTACCCCCGCCCCCACACCACCCTACAAAAAAATCCAGTGCAATGGGAATCTCAGAAAAAACCAACCTAAGTCTTTCACTAAAATTTACATTGTACGATGTCACAGCCTCATTAATCAGTCATGAACCTCGAAGAACCATTTCAGTATAATAACCTGATATCTAAAGAGCTAAAGCCATTTCATTCATTAAACACCTTTTGGTTTTAGAAGCTAAGCTGCTGCTGTCACTCGACTAAATCAGCATCCAAAATTTCTTAATTCTTAATAGTAAAATACTTATTTTTAAGGACGACTCAACAATCACCATTTGCCTAATTAGTGTCGTCAAAATCGCAAAGAAAACACGAGTACGACAAGATGCAAACTCGTCCCCAGTCTCTTGAGTATTCGTTCTAAATAAACGACCAACTCTAAAGCAAATAATTGCGGACATACACCTCACAAGGAGCAACAAAGCACGCAACTGTATTACAAGTTCATGCTGTTTCTATAACCCCGATTAGAAGATGGACTCATTTTCACAAAGAAGTATTTTACGGAAGGCGAGTTCGTTTTATATGCAAATGAAGGCATTACGGATGAATTCCAGTTATCTCTCAGCTGAGGGATATTAGCGCGGACTCGAGTGCTCCCTGAGGCTTAATTATGGCATGCATAATACCAGGTCCTCTGCACTGCTTCGCAAAGTACACCTGGTTATCATAACTAAAGACATCAAACTATGATAAAATTTAGAGAGAGAGAGAGAGAGAGAGAATTCTGATCACTGAAACAAACAAGGAAAAACAAATTTAGATGAAGCTTGTTGTCTCAATTTAAATGTCGATTTAGCCAAATCGATACCAGTCCCAGGAGATAACGCAGCAAAGGATATGTCTTCCTTCAGCATAAAGGCACTCGGGAGGCTGGTGGGACGCTTCGACATTTCAGGGAAGCAGAAATTGCAACATTTTGCTATGAAATCATTTGCTCTTCTGAAGCCAGAAGGTCCCGGCTTAGCTGTTTAGCACAACTTACATCTTCTTGGCGAAGGTCAGAATAAAAATTAGTAAGAGATACATTGAACGCGTCCCTCGGTTACTTGGTCTGATCTGGAAAAATTTTGTCATGCCTGAGAGTCTTTTTTTATTATGTAGAGGCTGAAAGGGTAAGATATCAAATGGTCTTAGCAACATCGAGTATAAGGGAGTAAAAGGGAAGATGTGAAAAAATTTAAGGAGAGAAAGAGCGTTATAATTCTTATAAACCATTCATTCACTCCAAATATATTTGATTCATACGTTCACTATAAGAAATACATAAAAAATCTACTAAACATCATATATTTTGGGAAATGTCTGCGCGACAAACCCAAATATATACACCAATCAACTTGCACATTAGATTTTCCTAAGAGCGGTGAATGGAAAGTAATTACCCACCTCATCACGGCACTCGGAGAAGAAACCTGCTCTCAGATTCCCGGAACTGGAGCATCCAGCTAGCAAGTATCGCTTAGTCAAGGGTTCCATGCAGTCCTCATAAAATTACTCGGGTTGCCCCTCCGCAAAAAAAAATTTAAAAAAAATAAATAAATAAGAATAAAAAAATAAAAATAAATAAATATATAAATAAAAAATAATATTAATAATAACAAAACAATGTAACTGGTGAGCGGAAAATTCCCTGATAGTAAAGGGCAATCTCTAATCTTCTCGAGAGAATTCACCTGATAATTTCGAGCATCGTCTAGCTACTACCAACCAGATTCTCCTATGAAAGCTACTAGGTCTCCCTAACCTTTTTCTCTAACATTAGGAGAAAGGCCACTATAAGCTAGTGCAATAAATCTTTGTGTGCATTGCAGAATGGCATTATTTGAAGCCTATCAGTAATATCCTTTCCAGCCACCATCTGGAGCTACTGTCACGAAGAAATTAACTGCTTGCACTCTGCGATTAAGTAAATAAACCGGTTGTAAATTCTCTAAGACAAACAGGTAACATCTACTAAGGGAAAATCCTCCGCAACCTCATCTATAGAACTCTGCTATACAAATATATTCCACTCATATTTTGAGGACTTTTAGCAACAATTATTATAATTGGAAAATAGTCGGTGGTATATAAATCATTTCTCACCTCCGAATGAAAATCGATGATTAAATGCTCGCTGCACAGAGATAAATCAATTGCTGATAGGTTACCAGTCTGGAGGTGGAAAAGTGTTGGTTACCAGTATTCAAGATCCCTGTATTCAGGTCACATAGTAAATGTGAGGAATAAATTGTGTATTTCGTTTCAGAAATTAATTGTCGTCATTGCTTGTAGTTTAGATTGAATAGAAAATGGGTAAGGTTATAAAGAAAATTATTAGGGAGTATTTAAAATACACATAAAAAAGTTAAACCATGAATTCAAAGGCCTTACTTCAAAATGACACGTTGGTAAGTGAAAGGATATTGTTTTATTTTCATTTGACTGACTGCTTGATTGTAAGTTGTATGTATGTATGTATGTCTGTACATGTTTATGTATGTTTGTATATATATATATATATATATATATATATATATATATATATATATATATATATATATATATGGTAGGATGAATTAATAGGTGAAACAAAGATAGTAACAGAATGTCATAAAAAATTGGGAAAGTAATATTAATGGATTACTGTGTCAGCTCTCTTTTGTGAAAACGAATGTGAATGTTTAATGCAAATAAGAAAGGTCGAATATTGCAGTTGATGAGAACAATCATTTAGGCGGTGTAAGAATCTCTGAAAGAGAGAGAAATGTGGAGGTACAGAAACGGTACAGTTATTTCTATATATTTCCACATTTCCCATTTAGAACTGTTAAAGTTTACCTTGGGTGAAAGGACGGAAAAGCGTGTTCTGAGATGGTCTCATCATGAATGATGATAGGTTGGTAAGTCCGTGAATAATTGGAAGGAGAGAGAGAGAGAGAGAGAGAGAGAGAGAGAGAGAGAGAGAGAGAGAGAGAGAGGTCTTGGAAAGGAATTTAGAATTAGCATTCAATAGGTTGCGCTAACGTGTACAATATCGAGGTTTTTTTGATTAATGAAATTTAGGCGGTCACGCCAAGCTTTGTGTCACTTTCAGCCAATCAGCGCTAAGCTGGTGAAAAGCCGGTGAAAAGAGGAAGTTGGAGTAGTTGGACATCACAGTAAAAGATCCAGAAAATAAGGGAGATGAAGTACAAGGATATAACAGTGGAACTGGGAGAAAATCTAACGGCTGCAATAAGAAATAAGCCAGAAAGGCTGGATAGCAAGGTTAAAGAAATGAAGAGAATAGAGGTAAAATAAAAGGCTAAAAAGTGGGGGATCTGGGTGGGCGAAGGGAACGCTGCAAACGTCCTCTAGTAATGCGTACAGTGCACCATGTGAGGTGCACTGACGGTACTAACCCTTTATAGGGACATTATCGAGGTGAATGAGGCTTTTTAGTACGGATTGCTAAGCTACTTTATGTGTATAGGCGTACCAAGCAGCTAAAGCTGTACAATTTCTCTGCACATGTGCTCAATAACACTTTAGATTTAAAACATATAAAATCTATATAACAGATTTTACTTATCTTGGTGTAGTATATTCGCGAATATATTCACACACAATATCATGCAGACATATGACTTGAGTGCGAGAAAAAAATATTGAGACTTCAGACATATATATAACTGATTTCAGGGTACAAAGTTCGAAACCTTCGGAATGAATATCAACTGAAGTGAAAATCCCTGACGAAAAACAAAGTTTAAATAAATCAGTTATCTGGACGTCAGCAAGACAGGGTGACTGACAACTCCAGATGGAACACTGAAATTCGTGAAGGAAAAACAAGACTTCATGAAATACAATTCACAAAACTTATGATAAAAAGCTAAAGTCTCCGGCGAGATGGTGGAAGTTATCAGAATCCTAAAAGTTTATCGGACGAAATTTATTCAGGCGAATTATGTGTGCGCACATCGCTGACCAGTTTCACGCACTCTCGCGCGCGCACGCACACACACACACACACACACTTCTAAAATATATATATATATATATATATATATATATATATATATATATATATATATATATATATATATATATATATATATATATATATATAAACGAAAAGCTGGATGCCGATAACTAGTTCAATGGATCTTCATTTGTTTCCATTTTCCGTTGTTCCTGTCCACAAGCATGCTCAGTTAAAAGTTCTTTCTAAGCATTCTTACCTATCTAATAACGTAGTCAATAATAACCAGCAAGACTCAAACACTGAAAATGAAAACTAAAAACAAACAATGAAGAAGGAGGAAGAGGAACAATAAAAGGAGAAGACAAGGAAACAATATTCTTCCCTTCTTATTCCCAGTCTGGTATTATGATCCACTGCCTGAAATCATTTCGTGTAAATCCGAAAGCAAAAATGCGTCTCTTTCTGAGAATACATTTTTGAGGATGCCTGACTATTTTACACCTGGTGTAGATTAACACGGAAGGAGAAGGAATAAGAGGCGTGAGATGGACACATAGCTGGTAAACATATGTTGTTGATATAAGAATAAAATAAGATTTCTTCTATAAAGATTTGCGGTAAATAAATATTGGCGTTCAGGATAAAATAAATTAATGTCTGATTTATAAAAATTTGCCAATAAAGCCAAGTACTGGGTCACTTTCAACCATTCAGCGATTAAGACTGTGAAAAGAAGGAGCTGGAGAGATTGGACAGCATGATGGAAGAGAGGAAGAGGAAAGGAAATGGAAATGATGATAAAGTAATTACTACAGTGCACCACATGAGGCGCACTGACGATGCTAACCCCCTTTAGGAACAATATCGAGGTGAATGGCGCTCTATGTATACGGAGTTCTGAGCTGCCCAATGTGTAGGTGTAAGAAGTGGCTAAGCTGTATAATTTCTCTGCACAGGTGCTCAATAACACTTCATATTTAAAAATATATATATATAAATATATGTATATATATATATATATATATATATATATATATTATATATATATATATATATATATATATATATATATATATATATATATATATATATATATATATATATATATATATATATATATATATATATATATATATATATATATATATATATATATATATATATATATATATATATATATATATATATATATATATATATATATATATATATATATATATATATATATATATATATATATATATATATATATATATATATATTATATATATATATATATATATATATATATATATATATATACACATATACATATCAGACTTTACTTATGTTGGTGCAGTATATTTGCAAATATATTCACACATAATATCATGCAGACATAAAGCCTGAGTGTGAGAAAAAAATATTGAGACCAGACATATACTTGATTTCTGGTTACAAAGCGCAAAACCTTCGGAATTAATATCAACCAAAGTGAAAATCCCTGACGAAAAACAAAGTTTCAATAAATAAGTTATCTGGACGTCAGCAAGACAAGGCGACTGACAACTCCAGATGAAACATTGAAATTCGTAAAGGAAAAAACAAGACTGCATGAAATATAATTCACAAATTTTATCATAAGAAAATAAAGTCTCGGCGAGACAGTGAAAGTTATCAGAATCCTAAAAGTTTAACGGACGAAATTTATTCAAGTGAATTATGTATGCGCACATCACTGACCCCTTTCACGATCTCTCTCCCGCAAACACACACGCGCGCACGCGCGCGCACACACACATACACACACCCATATATATATATGAATATATATATATATACATATATGTGTGTGTGCATATATATATATATATATATATATATATATATATATATATATATATATATATATATATATATATATATATATATATATATATATATATATATATATATATATATATATATCTATAATAATTTCAAAGTGGAACTTGTCGGAGGTTTCTTGGGCTACCGAAGGCTTCAAGACAATTTCCACGCTCTGTAGACTTTGGATTTCT
The DNA here is from genome assembly GCF_040412425.1 of Macrobrachium rosenbergii. NCBI lineage: Eukaryota > Metazoa > Arthropoda > Malacostraca > Decapoda > Palaemonidae > Macrobrachium > Macrobrachium rosenbergii. The sequence goes on from NC_089745.1 coordinate 50,796,162, forward strand.
TGCACAATACTAAAGAACAGAGTTTTATGGAGAAGAAATCAAAGACGAAAGGCTTCGAAGATTTCTTTGGGGGAAGCTCATGTTCTCGGAGATAAGTAAGCCCACGTTCTTGGAGATGAATTCCGGAGGCTTCTGGGGCTTTCCAAGGCTTCAAGACGATCTCCAGGCTCTAAAGCCTTTGGAAACGCCCATTCGATTCTCCAGGAATGCTTCAGGGGCTGAAGAATGCTTCAAAGGATCCTGGGGTAGTGAAGACCTCTTCAAGAATACCCAGAAGCCTTCGGAATTCCGAGAAGCCTTCTCTCGTCCTCGGATGATATCTATAAATAAATATAAAATTAATATTTATACATATATATATACATATATATATATGTACATATATATATGTACATATATATATATACAGTATATATATATATATATATATATATATATATATATATATATATATATATATATATATATATATATATATATATATATATATATATATATATATATATATATATATATATATATATATATATATATATATATATATATATATATATATATATATATATATATATATATATATATTTATAAATATTACTGCTGTTCGCCCCTGATGTATTTAGGTGTAGGAATATTAGTCAGATTGACCTCGACAGAGAACATCTCCGCCCCGCCGGTAGGCTAGACAATTCAAAATAACAATCACAGCAGTAGACAAATGGCACCGCGCATAGGCTGGGCAGTTTTAAAACAGAATATGCTAGGGCATTAGGGACCTAAGCCTCAGAGAGGGTTTACACTCAATGACCCCTAGTTATGGTGGCCCTTAAGCTATTTATCCTATGCATTCGGCGATGCCTTTGTCAAGGTCGGATTGCCCGGGGCGGTATGTCAAGAGGCCACCTCATCTGGTGGGAACGAAGCGAGGTCGGTCAGAGAGAGTAACGCGGTCACTAAACCAGGGTGACGCTGCGTGCGTGCCTGAACGATATTCTTTGTTCTTTATTACTTTTACTCCTACGTCTATCTTAATTACTGAATTGGGAAGACTGCCAGAATACGACTCCTGAGGTCCCTCGTTTGCGCAGCAACTCGACATTCACGGTAAGTCCGATTCTTGTTGAAGCTTCGTCGATTGACTAGTACTCCTTCTGTATTTCACATTTTTCTTTGTTTTCTTCCTTCAGCCACCACTTAGAGTATATGTGTTTACGAAGTCTAGATTAAGCCAAATTATTATATTGTTAGCTTCAACCCCGTTATTCCAGTAAATACCTAGGTTAGGGTAAGCAACACAGTTTTAAGTCTCGATGCTTTTTATGCCTAGCGTCCGAATGTTTGGAAGAACCGTTGCGTTTAAAATCAAATTCATCTCAAATATTCTTGTTAAGGTTAATTACCCTTAACTGGCGACCTTTGGCTAATTAACGACTGTCTTTGAGGTTAACTTTTGGCTTCAAGTGGCAGATTACGTGTATTCTTGGTCTGCAGGGCCGTAAAAATTACGTAAATTGAATAATACATGATCAGCCAAGACCCACACACGTAACATTGGCGACCTTGCGTAGAATCTAAAGTAAATTTTAGAGAAAGAATCTGGAGAAAAGGAAATTAAAATTACATTAATTCCAAAGATAAAAGTCAGATAATGAATTCCATTTCACTCTTCCAAACAAAGAACGAGGCATAATAATAAGCAGTAAAGGGAATAGTTATAATAACAGGTAGTGAGAATTAGCCGTAGGTAGGAAGGGTGCGACTCGAGAGCAGAGCGAATCACAATTTGTGTCGTTTAAGAAAGGGCATTTTACCGTGTTCGGATCGTGAGTCAAGTCGTTCAAGTAACGAATCCTAAGGCCGAGAAAAGCGGAGCCCATTTCATATACACAAAGTAATGTAGTAATCGCGTCGGCAATTCCGATCGTTATTGTTTGCATATAGCGGGAATCATTCAAAAAACCGTGTCAGTAAAATAGCAAATGAACGGAAATAGTAATTTTACAATAAAATGTACCGTGCAGCATCGTAAATTCACGCTGGTAGGACAGCAGTTTTTTTCATTCTTTTGTTTAATGTCTGGGTGGAGAGTACGATAACAAAAGACACAAAGTTGTTTGGTAATTTAGTTTTCCATCCTGTAACATAAAACGCTATGCATGATTGGTATATTTAAAGTAAATCTGGATACCTGCATTTGTTTCGTTTGTTGTTTTGAATTTTGTGCTAAAAAGAAAATACCCGCCATCTTGGATTCCTCCGCCGTGTTCGCGTGGTTGTTTTGAAATTGTTCGAACTGTTTGTGAGAGAACCACCATTTGATGTTGTCGCGCCGCCCAAGGTTTTGAAATTTAGGCCTAACGGGACTTGGCCGCCATCTTAAGACCTTGTTATTGTCATTCTCTGTTGTGACCACTCTGCTCCCAGCCCTTTTGGAACTACTTTCTCGGCGTAGTAGAAGTTATACCTCGCAAAATCTTAGCTAGACAGACTTCGATAGACAAAACCAAAAGATAATTTAGGCAGGGAAAGATAGGCCTTAGTTAGGAGTAATACCATAACAAGTTCCTATACAAATACATGCTGTAAAAATCATAAAAAGAATTTAAAATTGTACGCTAAAAGTCTTGTGACGTCGCATCGGCTCCCAGGAAAATTAAGATAATAAAGCAATCCCTAAGGAAGCCAAGACGACGCATATATCTGAGTTTATTAAGATCCATGCCATTTGTGCATTTATAAAATCTTTGCTTTACATGTTCTCAACCAGCAAGAAATTAGCTGATTGAAAATCTTCCTCTCTCTCTCTCTCTCTCTCTCTCTCTCTCTCTCTCTCTCTCTCTCTCTCTCTCTCTCTCGTCATTCAAGTAAGCATTCCTAACCTAAGTGTACGTGACCCTCTTCAAAGAAAGAACGGCCGACACTAGGCTAATTAATTCGAATACAGTAAACCAAATAAAAGAAACACCTCTGTCCCACAATAGATGAGGACAAGTTAAGAGTAATTACAATGCAGTGATAAACTGTCGGTCACGAGTGAGGCCTGCTATCCAGACCGAAGCAAACAGTAGTTTTTCACCCTCTGAAAGAAGAAGGGGTTAGCACTGGGTACTGGGACCAGCCACTCACGAGGATCTTTAAAGAAAAAACCCAAATTCACTTTATTCCACAGTGCCAATAATTTGCAGCACTGTCATCACTTGAATAGCTTACTTCTCTCTCTCTCTCTCTTTTACCTTCCCTTTCTCTCTCATTCGATTGTTGTCCTAGTTGGACTCCAGTAGAGGGTCCCTAGGAACACATTGGCACCATAAGTGCCACTAAAGAAAACAAAAGTGAACACAGAAGAGAAAGTTCTTCTGGGACCTAACCTGCACCAGTGCCTAGGGATACTGAGTGCCACCAGTGTGACCTGTACACGGCACACCCAAACTACAGTGCCACCTGTTGAAAGGGTGCCACGTCATTGAAGAGACACTTCCTCGCTGCCCAAGTACGCCCAGTCGACCCGGTTAGACGCCCTTCCCCACCAGAACCATGGCAGCAGAGCATTATAAAACCTTCCTGGGGCTGGGGACGGCGGCAGGTCTCACCGGCTCGGAACTTACCACCTGGGTTAAGGAGCAAGTGGACGACTTGGCCAAGCGGGAGAAGGAAGAAAGACTCGAGCAGAGGAAGTATGAAGCCGAGCAGAGGAGGTATGAAGAAGAACGGATGGCGTATGAAGCCGAGCAAAGGCAATTAGAAGAGGAAAGAGAAGAAAGAAGAAGACGGCATGAGTTAGCCTGCAAGGAAAGTGAGCTAGCCTGCAAGGAGAAAGAGCTCGAGCTGGAAAGAGAGAAAATGGAGAATGCCGAAGCTATGGCTCGACAGCAAGCCTCCAATCCTACACCTGCTGCATCAAACGCTCCAATTTCGAGCATCAATTCCCTAGTCCCCAAGTGGACTGAGGACGATCCAGAAGCATGGCTGGAGGAGATCGAGGCTCTTTTCGATAACTACAGCACCATGGAGATGGAGAGAGCCTTAATACTAGCCAGGCATATGGAGGGAAAAGCCAAGGCAGCGCTTCGCTCACTGGAGAAGAGCCAGAGAGGCAACATGGCAGAAGTTCGTAGAGTCATTACAAAGGCCTACGAGATAACCCCAGAAAAATGGAGACAGCGGTTCCGAGGTCTTGCCAAGGAAGTCGGCTGGTCTTGGACGGAATGGGCATGTCACAAAACCCAGTCCGGTACGCGCTGGTTTGACTCCTTGGCCTGCACGACGATTGAGGATCTTTTCAATCGGACCATGCTAGAAGACCTTTTCCGATGTGTGCCTGGGCCCCTTGCTGTATATCTTAACGATAAACAGCCCTCCACACTTATGGAAGCTTGTCGCATGGCTGATTCGTGGGAAACCTTTAATCAGTCGCATAGCACCTTGCAGAAGCGAATCGTTCCCCAGGCCTACCTCTCGAACTCCACTCGCCCGAAGAATGGACTGCCTAGCAAGACCCTGTGCAACTATTGCAAGAAGGGGGGCCACGCTGAAGCTGAGTGCCGATACAAACTCGGCACTAATAAGCTGCCTAACCCTACCAGCCAGAACTCCGCTCCCGATTCATCCGCTCAGCCCTCTCCTCCAACAGTGACTGCAGGCCACCGAGCCCATCCAAAGGGCCCGTGCAAATCCTGTGGGGCTGCTAGCCACTACAATGCTGGATCTCCGGCCTGTCCACATCATGTCCCCACCACCAAATTTGTCAACCTAATCAGCACTTCATTTTCTGCTGCTGGTCCGCACCAGATCCTTTACCCCGAGAGACTGGGAACCCAGTTCATCTCGGTGGCCCCTCTTCAGAGCACTAGCCTGCCAGTGACCCTTCCGGTCACCGTAGACACTGCGGCAGACATTAGCCTGATCACTAGGGCCCAAGTGCCAGCAGGTGCCATGGTTGATGAAGAAACCCGGTGGGAAATGAAGTGGATAGAGGGCCACACCATTACCGTTCCTACTGTCCAACTCCAGGTTATGACACCTTGGGGCACGATACCCCACCGCCTCGGCGTGGTAGGTGGAATTCGGCCCGGAGTGGTCTTCTTGTTGGGTCGGGATCTTTTCTGCGGAAGCCCGTCACCATCGCCACTCTGCAGCCACGTTACCTCCTCCGCGGAGGCCCCATCTAACACTCTCAATGACAAACCTCCACCTTCCGAGTGGTCCGCGGAAGGGGCGCCACCCAACCTATTTCAGGCCTAGCCCTCTCCAATCGCGAAGGGCTGGCCCACCAAGAGGTCCTCCTCCGCGAAGAGAGATTCAGGAGGAGCAGTACCGCTGCAGGACGTGCAAGCGGGCAGACCACTCCACAAATTGGGAGGGCTGCCCAAACAAGCAACGCCCAGCGGACGCCCCGAACAAAACTCACCGAGAGGCTACGATCTCCCGCTGGGGCAGGAATCTCTGCCACAGCCAAACACAAGTCGTCCGCGAGGTATTGCACCTCCGGACCCCTCGTCAGGCATGCCTGACTCAACTGCTGCCAGTGCCACTTGCGAGCACTGAGCAGTGCCAGACTCCGTCCGTCCCGGACGTTGAGCTACCAATGGAAAAGGCCCCCCATGCCGGGTCTAAATCATGAGGCGAATCCTCCTCCGGGAGATTTAGGATTCCCCATGCAGTTGATCATCGCGACTGGAGAGCCTCCAGCACCCGAAACCTTCTTTGCAAGAATTTGATTCCAGGGATGAACCCTGGAGGATCGAAATGGTACCCCTTCCTTGGAAGACCAGGAACTGGCATCCTCGGATGCAGAAGTCGAGATCGCTCTCGCTCCGGTTGTCGCAGCAGCCGGAGTAGGGAGTCCTCCCCGCAGCTTTTGCAGTTGCCCCTGACTTCGCGCCCACTAGCCCTTCTGGCCTGTCCCCGAGTCGGTGCTCTCATCACCTGCTAGGCCAGCTACTGATAGGCCTTGGAGGAACCCGAAGAAGAAGAAGAAGGGGTGGAAGAGAGCCCAGTAGTTGCCGAGCTATAAGCTTATCCTGGCACTAGTGCCGTCTCGGCACAGTGCCCTAACATCTAAGAGTGATCCTGGCCCCTTGCCCAGAGGAGGTAGCCAGTATGATCTCTTCCTTTTACTTGTACCTAGCCTAGGCCGCCTTAAAGTAAGGTACATCAATTTAGTAACCTTGTTCCTTTCACTTACCACCGAGCCGCAGTAATCACGTAAGTAGCCTAACTAATTTCAATAATCTTAACTATTGTGAACCGAGCCACGATGCTCAGGACACGCATGGCTTAAGACCTCCGTGAGGCACCCATTTATCATATGAGGCAACCCTCATGAATTAACTAGTAATTATTAATTGTATTAAACATAAACCAAGTTGTGATTTAGTTAGAACATTACCTCTTATGTTGGTGCTACGGTCGGGTTAGGATAGGTTAGGCTAGGGAATATCATAGAATGTACCACTAGGCTAGGTCTAACACATCATGGTTGAAGGAGGTAGCCTATAATAACCGTAAGCACCTTCTCGTACTATTAGACTTAGGTAAAGTAGTGAATATAGCTCGTATCCTATCTAGGGTTAGGTAGTTCTGTAGCTAGGTAGGCTAACCAGGACTAATCTGCTCAGGGGAAGGAGAGTAACCTACGAGAGGCGAACAGCTTGCTTAGTATAGACCTTCACGCCCGAAAAGGGAGTGAAGGCCCTCTTAAGTGGGGAGCTTTTATAAATATTACTGCTGTTCGCCCTCGATGTATTTAGGTGTAGGAATATTAGTCAGATTGACCTCGACAGAGAACGTCTCTGCCCCGCCGGTAGGCTAGACAATTCAAAATAACAATCACAGCAGTAGACAAATGGCGCCGCGCATAGGCTGGGCAGTTTTAAAACAGAATATGCTAGGGCATTAGGGACCTAAGCCTCAGAGAGGGTTTACACTCAATGACCCTAGTTATGGTGGCCCTTAAGCTATTTATCCTATGCATTCGGCGATGCCTTTGTCAAGGTCGGATTGCCGGGCGGTATGTCAAGAGGCCACCTCATCTGGCGGGAACGAAGCGAGGTCGGTCAGAGAGAGTAACGCGGTCACTGAACCAGGGTGACGCTGCGTGCGTGCCCGAACGATATTCTTTGTTCTTTATTACTTTTACTCCTACGTCTATCTTAATTAGTGAATTGGGAAGACTGCCAGAATACGACTCCTGAGGTCCCTCGTTTGCGCAGCGACTCGACATTCACGGTAAGTCCGATTCTTGTTGAAGCTTCGTCGATTGACTAGTACTCCTTCTGTATTTCACATTTTTCTTTGTTTTCTTCCTTCAGCCACCACTTAGAGTATATGTGTTTACGAAGTCTAGATTAAGCCAAATTATTATATTGTTAGCTTCAACCCCGTTATTCCAGTAAATACCTAGGTTAGGGTAAGCAACACAGTTTTAAGTCTCGATGCTTTTTATGCCTAGCGTCCGAATGTTTGGAAGAACCGTTGCGTTTAAAATCAAATTCATCTCAAATATTCTTGTTAAGGTTAATTACCCTTAACTGGCGACCTTTGGCTAATTAACGACTGTCTTTGAGGTTAACTTTTGGCTTCAAGTGGCAGATTACGTGTATTCTTGGTCTGCAGGGCCGTAAAAATTACGTAAATTGAATAATACATGATCAGCCAAGACCCTGCACGTAACAATATATATATATATATATATATATATATATATATATATATATATATATATATATATATATATATATATATATATATATATATATATATATATAATGTATACACACACACACACACACACATATATATATATATATATATATATATATATATATATATATATATATATATATATATATATATATATATATATAGATAGATAGATAGATAGATAGATATCTCCTGATGACGAGAGAAAATGCTACTATTATGATGATTTTTAGCTGAATTTATATTTCTCTCTTTTTTTTCAAATATTGATATTTTCTTGGCAATAAAGCTTTCAAGAACATTTCATATCATCTGTTGCGAGAAAGAATCACTGTTCCCTGAAAGGATGAGAGAAATGCCAATCGGGCATGTGTATAGCGCCATAAGTCAGTAGATGCACTGACTCCAAGGCCTCCAGTGGCCATATCCGGAATCCTCCAAGTCGTCTTGAAGCCTTCAGAGACAGCATGTGATCAAAGAAGACGGAGAGTATGGTTAAAATGGACTGGATGACGAAGCAGATCGGCTAAAAGAGATTTTCCAGACGGAAAAGTACATCAGGAGAATGGCAGCTAACTTCAGTGCTACAATTGTTTACTGTTGAAAATATGGACTGCTTCACGGAGCAGTATGGAGTCGAGGTTCCTGCTTTCTACGATTATGGATTTATTCAGCAGCTCTACAGTTGTATTGTCACTTACAGATGCAAGTTTTTCATTCGAAATAAGGAAGAAAATAATCAAGAAGAGAGGAATACAGTGGCGTGTAGGAACTGAAGATTTTATATGAAATGAAAGGTAGAGAACTTGAGGTGTTTTCTAAGCTGATTGTGAGGAGATTTTGAATGCCCGAAATTACCACTTGGAGCAGTTCTTCGCTCGAAATAAGAAAGAAAAGGAGGAATAAAGATAAGAGAGCATCGGCGTGAAGGTAAACTGAAGAATGTTGACGGAGAAAAAAGTAGAGAACCTGAGGTGTTAGAAGCTGCTTGAAAGATTTTGGAATCACAAAATTACTTTTTGGAGAAGCAAGGTAAAATCGAAGGGATGATCAATATCGTCAGTAAGAGGGAATCCCATAAGATTATAGAAGACAACTCGTTAGAGAAAAGAAGCTACTTATGTGTCAGAAAAAGAACTCTAAGTAATGGTTAACGCGATGTTAAATTGATACAAAACCTTCGGGATTTTCCTTGAAGACATTTTGGAATCCTTCAGTCTCCGGCTCCTGGAAGGAAGAGAGAAATGCCATTCGCGCATGCGTCGAACTCCAAAGTCTCCAGGAATAATCTCCGATATGCTTCAAATCGTCTTTAAGCCTTCAGAGAGAGAAAGTGTCATATTTGAAAAGCAGGGTAAGAGAAAGCAAAGAGTATGGTGAAGGGATTTGGATGTCAACGCAGATCGTAAGAAAGGAGGAAATAAAGAAGCTAAAACCGAAGAAAACTGCATCACAACAATAGAAATGGAAATTCAGAAGAGGACAAGAAAACAAGGGCAGCCATGAAGGGAAGGGTCCGACCCAGAGGCTGCTTCCTCGGAGGAAGGCAGGTATCCTGCCAGGCTGGGGAAGCGGGCCTGGAGAGGGCCCAAGAACTTCAAGGATGAGGCCCAAAAGCCCACAAGGTTTACCAGTCTCCCGAGGGCAGCCTTGAAGGGAAGGGTCCGACCCAGAGACTGCTTCCTCGGAGGAAGGCAGGTATCCTGCCAGGCTGAGGAAGCGGGCCTGGAGAGGGCTCAAGAACTTCAAGGATGGGGCCCAAAAGCCCACAAGGCTTACCAGTCTCCTGAGGGTAGCCTTGAAGGGAAGGGTCCGACCCAGAGGCTGCTTCCTCGGAGGAAGGCAGGTATCCTGCCAGGCTGGGGAAGCGGGCCTGGAGAGGGCCCAAGAACTTCAAGGATGGGGCCCAAAAGCCCACAAGGCTTACCAGTCTCTTGAGGGCAGCCTTGAAGGGAAGGGTCCGACCCAGAGGCTGCTTCCTCGGAGGAAGGCAGGTATCCTGCCAGGCTGGGGAAGCGGGCCTGGAGAGGGCCCAAGAACTTCAAGGATGGGGCCCAAAAGCCCCCCAAGGCTTACCAGTCTCTTGAGGGCAGCCTTGAAGGGAAGGGTCCGACCCAGAGGCTGCTTCCTCGGAGGAAAGCAGGTATCCTGCCAGGGTAGGGAAGTGGGCCTGGAGAGGGCCCAAGAACTTCAAGGATGGGGCCCAAAAGCCCACAAGGCTTACCAGTCTCTTGAGGGCAGCCTTGAAGGGAAGGGTTCGACCCAGAGGCTGTTTCCTCGGAGGAAGGCAGGTATCCTGCCAATCTGGGGAAGCAGGCCTGGAGAGGGCCCAAGAACTTCAAGGATGGGTCCCAAAAGCCCACAGGGCTTACCAGTCTCTTGAAGGCAGCCTTGAAGAGAAGGGTCCGATCCAGAGGCTGCTTCCTCGGAGGAAGGCAGGTATCCGGCCAGGCTGGGGAAGCGGGCCTGGAGAGGGCCCAAGAACTTCAAGGATGGGGCCCAAAAGCCCACAAGGATTACCAGTCTCTTGAGGGCAGCCTTGAAGGGAAGGGTCCGACCCAGAGGCTGCTTCCTCGGAGGAAAGCAGGTATCCTGCCAGGGTAGGGAAGTGGGCCTGGAGAGGGCCCAAGAACTTCAAGGATGGGGCCCAAAAGCCCACAAGGCTTACCAGTCTCTTGAGGGCAGCCTTGAAGGGAAGGGTCGGACCCAGAGGCTGCTTCCTCAAAGGAAGGCAGGTATCCTGCCAATCTGGGGAACCGGGCCTGGAGAGGGCCCAAGAACTTCAAGGAGGGGGCCCAAAAGCCCACAGGGCTTACCAGTCTCTTGAAGGCAGCCTTGAAGGGAAGGGTCCGATCCAGAGGCTGTTTCCTCGGAGGAAGGCAGGTATCCTGCCAGGCTGGGGAAGCGGGCCTGGAGAGGGGCCCAAGAACTTCAAGGATGGGGCCCAAAAGCCCACAAGGCTTACCAGTCTCTTGAGGGTAGCCTTGAAGTGAAGGGTCCGACCCAGAGGCTGTTTCCTCGGAGGAAAGCAGGTATCCTACCAGGGCAGGGAAGTGGGCCTGGAGAGGGCCCAAGAACTTCAAGGATGGGGCCCAAAAGCCCACAAGGCTTACCAGTCTCTTGAGGGCAGCCTTGAAGGGAAGGGTCCGACCCAGAGGCTGCTTCCTCGGAGGAAGGCAGGTATCCTGCCAATCTGGGGAAGCGGGCCTGGAGAGGGCCCAAGAACTTCAAGGATGGGGCCCAAAAGCCAACAGGGCTTACCAGTCTCTTGAAGGCAACCTTGAAGGGAAGGGTCCGATTCAGAGGCTGCTTCCTCGGAGGAAGGCAGGTATCCTGCCAGGCTGGGGAAGCGGGCCTGGAGAGGGCCCAAGAACTTCAAGGATGGGGCCCAAAAGCCCACAAGGCTTACCAGTCTTTTGAGGGTAGCCTTGAAGGGAAGGGTCCGACCCAGAGGCTGTTTCCTCGGAGGAAAACAGGTATCCTGCCAGGGTAGGGAAGTGGGCCTGGAGAGGGCCCAAGAACTTCAAGGATGGGGCCCAAAAGCCCACAAGGCTTACCAGTCTCTTGAGGGCAGCCTTGAAGGGAAGGGTCCGACCCAGAGGCTGCTTCCTCGGAGGAAGGCAGGTATCCTGCCAGGCTGGGGAAGCGGGCCTGGAGAGGGCCCAAGAACTTCAAGGATGGGGCCCAAAAGCCCACAAGGCTTACCAGTCTATTGAGGGTAGCCTTGAAGGGAAGGGTCCGACCTAGAGGCTGCTTCCTCGGAGGAAGGCAGGTATCCTGCCAGGCTGGGGAAGCGGGTCTGAAGAGGGTCCAAGAACTTCAAGGATGGGGCCCAAAAGCCCACAAGGCTTACCAGTCTCTTGAGGGCAGCCTTGAAGGGAAGGGTCCGACCCAGAGGCTGCTTCCTCGGAGGAAGGCAGGTTTCCTGCCAGGCTGGGGAAGCGGGATTGGAGAGGGCCCAAGAACTTTAAGGATGGGGCCCAAAAACCCACAAGGCTTAGTCTCTTGAGGCAGCCTTGAAGGGAAGGGTCCGACCTAGAGGCTGCTTCCTCAGAGGAAGGCAGGTATCCTGCCAGGCTGGGGAAGCAGGCCTGGAGAGGGCCCAAGAACTTCAAGGATGAGGCCCAAAAGCCTCCAAGGGTCGCCAGTCTCTTGAAGGCAGCCCTGGAGGGAAGGATCCGACCCAGAGGCTGCTTCCTCGGAGGAAGGAAGGTATCCTGCCAGTCTGGGGAAGCGGGCCTGAGGAGGGCCCAAGAACATCAAGGATGAGGCCCAAAAGCCCACAAGGCTAGCCAGTCTCTTGAAGGCAACCTTGAAGGGAAGGGTCCGACCCAGAGGCTGCTTCTGCGGAGGAATGCAGGTATCCTGCCAGGCTGGGGAAGCGGGCCTGGGGACGGCCCAAGAACTTCAAGGATGAGGTCCAAAAGCCCCAAGGCTCGCCAGTCTCTTGAGGGCAGCCTTGAAGGGAGGGGTCCGACACAGAGGCTGCTTCCTCGGAGGAAGGCAGATATCCTGCCAAACTGGGGAAGCAGGCCTGGAGAGGTCCCAAGAACTTCAAGGATGAAGCCTAAAAACCGCCAAAGCTCGCCAGTCTCTTGAAGGCAACCTTGAAGGGATGGGTCCGACCCAGAGGCTACTTCCTCGGAAGAAGGCAGGTATCCTTCCAGGGCGGGGAAGCGGGCCTGGAGAAGGCCCAAACAACTTCAAGGATGAGGCCCAACAGCCCCCACTGCCCGCTAGTCGCTTGAGGGTAGCCTTGAAGGGAAGGGTCCGACCCAGAGGCTGCTTCCTCGGAGGAAGGCAGGTATCCTGCCAGGCTGGGGAAGCGCGCCTGGTGGGGACTCAAGGTTTGGGCCAAAAGGCTCCTTACTGAGGCCAGTTCTTTGAGGGCACCCTTGAAATGGAGTGTCCTATCCAGAAGAGAAGGGCAGGATTCCTTGGAAGATCATTGCAGCTTGCTCTCCCATTGATAGAATGCTTTTTATTACTCTATTTCTGTTTTCAAGATGATTATTTTTTAATTTTTGTATCGTACTCTACATCACTTAGTTTGTACCAAAATTCTCCCATGCCAAGAATTCAGTCAGGGGAAAGTGTATTTCGTATTATTGCCATCAGCCTCTGTGCAGCACTTTGCGCTGGTTCAATGCCCCAACCTTGGGAATTTGAAAAATCGTTCTTCTCAGAGGGTAAGTACCGTCTTTCCTGGGATCTCGGAGAGGATATTTTGAGGTTCGTGGAGGAAGCTGGTTTTCTTGAAAATTCATAAAGTATCGTCAATTTATTTTTACCATCTTATCAATTTCTTGGAAATTTTATGTTTTTTATTCCCTTGAGGCCACATCATTTATTAATGGCGATGATGACCATAGGTATTGCAACGTTGGTTTGTATGAGGTCAATGAAACACCCGAAGAGAAGTTCTTGAAACGAAGGACCCAGTTCACGACTGGCAGCCGCGTTTAAACAGGGAATCCTTCAACTGCCCTCCTGCCCCGTGCAGCATAGAGCACGCCTCGCGCTAGTATAATAATTTCCAAGTGGATCTCGTCCTCCCTGTTGTGACGGTGGGGAATCTGGGAATTCCCAAAGGCTTCTGGGAGTTCCAAAGGCTTCTGGGAATTCCAAAGGCTTCTGTGAATTCCGGAGGCATCTGGGGCTTCCCGAGGCTTCAAGACAATCTACAGGCTCTGTATCCTTTGGATTTCTTGCACAATACTAAAGAACAGAGTTTTATGGAGATGAAATTCTTCGAATATTTCTTCGGGGGAAACGGATCCGACAGGAGCTGAGGACGCCTTCACTGGGTCCTGGAGTCTTTAAGAATTTAAGAAGACGTTATAATTCAATGGGCGTTTCTCCAGGAACGCTTCAGGAGCTGAAGGCTGCTTCAAAGACTGCCTTTCTGCCCCACGCAGCGCGCCATCTCTCTAGTGTGTGTGTGTGTGTGAATGAATATATATATATATATATATATATATATATATTGTATATGATATATATATATATATATATATATATATATATATATATATATATATATATATATATATATATATATATATATATATATATATGTTATGTGGTTCAATCTTAACTCCCACTTTTGGCAAGGACAAATCAGGTCAATTTTGCTGACCTTTTCGCTTCATAACCTATCCTCTAACTCCTCCTTCCTTTCCCACATCTTGAGGTTTGTTATGGTTAGTCTTCAATTTACTTGGTCCCATGGCTCATCATTTTAAACTATCAACATCGTCTCTCTCTCTCTCTCTCTCTCTCTTTTATAATCCCTGATCAGTGAATCTCATACTTATTCACTGCATAACATATATATATATATATATATATATATATATATATATATATATATATATATATATATATATATATATATATATATATATATATATATATATATATGATATATATATATATATATATATATATATATATATATATATATATATATATATATATATATATATATATATATATATATATATATATATATATATATATATATATATATATATATATATATATACATATAAGTATGTATGTAAGTATTAAACGAAGAATTGAATACCGAAAACTTGGTCATCGGAAATTTCTTTATTTTTCGAATTCTCCCTCATATCTGTCCACGCAGATACTCAGTTACAAGTTCCTTCTGTGCTTTATATACTATTAATCACGCACCAAACAATACAAGCACAATGCAAGAAGGAAAACGAAAACGACAAAAAAAACAACAAAGGAGGAGGAGGAGGAACAACAAAAAAGGAAGCAAGGAAACAACATTCTTTCCTTCTTATTCCCAGCCTGATATCATGATCTAATACCTGAAATTATTTCGTGTAAATCCAGAGGCAAAAATGCGTCTTTTTCTGAGAATACATTCTTGAGGATGCCTGACTATTTTACACCCGGTGTGCTGGTGTAGATTAACACGGAAAGAGAGAGAGAGAGAGAGAGAGAGAGAGAGAGAGAGAGAGAGAGAGAGAGAGAGAGAGAGAGAGAGAGACACACAAAGCTCATAAATAAATGTTGTTGTTGATATTAAAATAACACAAGATTTGATTTATGGAAATTTGGCTATAAAACCAGGCACTGGGGCACTTTCAGTCATTCAGCGACTATGACTGTGAAAAGAGGGAATTGGAGAGGGTGGACAGCATGATGGAAGAGAGGAAGTGGAAAGGAAGTGGAAACGATGGTAAAGCCAAGGCTAAAACCCGGGAGCATCTAAGGGCCACAGGGACGCTGCAAACAACCTTTAGTAGTGCCTACAGTCCACAATGTGTTGAGCACTGACGATGCTAACCATCTCCAAGAACAATTACAAGGTAAATGGCGGTTTATGTGTCAGGGGGTCTGGTTTGCCCTGTGTGCAGGCGTGAAGTGGCTAAAACTGTACAAGTTCTCTGCACGCAAGCGCTCAGTAACACTTCTGATTTAAAATATCTAAAATTTATATATAAAATTCTGCTTATATTCGCAAATATTTTCACACAATATTAAGCAGACATTTGACCTGCGTGTGAGAAAAAAAATATTGAGACCAAGAATATACTTGATTTCGGTATTAATATCAACTGAAGTGAAAATCCCTGACGAGAAACAAAGTTTACATAAATCAGTTATCTGGACGTCAGCAAGACAAGGCGACTGACAACTCCAAATGAAACAGTGATATTCCTGAAAGAAAAACAAGATTGCATGAATTATAATTCACGATTTTTATTATAAGAAACTGAAGAAGTCTCCGGCGAGTTGGTGGAAGTTATCAGAAGCCTAAAAGTTTGTCGGACGAAATTTACTCAGGTGAATTATGTATGCGCACATCACTGAACAAGCTCACAAACACACATTGTAAGTATATATATATATATATATATATATATATATATATATATATATATATATATATATATATATATATATATATATGCATACATACATACATACATACATACATACATATATATATATATATATATATATATATATATATATATATATAGTATATATATATATATATATATATATATATATATATATATATATATATATATATATATATATATATATATATATATATGTGTGTGTGTGTGTGTGTGTGTGTGTGTGTGTGTGTGTGTGTTGGGGGAAACAGGATTCCGAAAAGTGGCTTGTTTGAAGTTTATCTATTTTTCTAATTTAGGTTCCGCACATCCACGGATATGCTCACTTAGAAGTTCATTCCATGTATTATAGACTATCAATTACGCAGCAAACAATAACAAGCAAAACGCAATAAAGCAAGCAAAATGACAACGTCAAATAAACAATATATGATACAATAAAGAAGGAAGAGGAAGAACAATAAAAGGAAAAGACAAAAAAAGGAAACAATATTCTTCCCTTCTTATTCCCAGTCTGGTATTGTGATCCACTGCCTGAAATCATTTCGTGTAAATCCGAAAGCAAAAATGCGTCTCTTTCTGAGAATACATTTTTGAGGATGACTGACTATTTTACACCTGGTGTGCTGGTGTAGATTAACACGGAAAGAGAGAGAGAGAGAGAGAGAGAGAGAGAGAGAGAGAGAGAGAGAGAGAGAGAGAGAGAGAGAGAGAGAGGCGTGAAATGGGCGCAAAGCTGGCAAATGAATGTTGTTGTTGAAGGTAAAATACAATAACATTTGATTTTTGAGAAATCTGCTATAGGGCCAGGCACTGGGGCACTCTCAGTTACTCAGCGCTTGAGACAGTGAAAAGAGGGAGTTTGAAAGGTTGGACAGCAAGCCTGAGGAAAGGGAACGGGTACTGTGGCGAAGTAGAGGCTCTGAGACGGATGCAGCTATGGGCCGAAGGGACACTACGAGCAACTTTTAGTAATGCGTACAGTGCACCACGCGACGTGCACTAACGGCACTACCACTTTACGGGATGAAATAAAATACGGTCTTCTTTGTCTCCTTTGCCTCCTTTTCCCTGTTATCATCTTGTTTTTACAGTTATGTAATAACATCAATACCAGGGAGAGAATAAAGCCAGTCGCCGGGTGGAAAGGGAGGGAGAAAGCTATGGCAGAAGAGGGATGTGACAGGCCTTCTCGCAATTTTTGTGATCATCCGAGATCTTTGTTTTCGGACTTGTACACCTAAGTTACTTTTAAGATTCTTAGCTCCTCTAACTTCCTTTGTCAAAAAAAAAAAATTTTTTTACCATGAAGATTTTATGTTGAAAATCTAATTTTTTCAGTATTTTCGAGTTTCAATATTCTTTCAAGAATACTTATTTTGTTGTAGTTCCCGTTTTTATCTCCTTTATTAATTTCATTTATTTATCTATCTATTTATTTATCTATTTATTTTTGATGTTCTCCTCCCCGAGCACAGGCTTTTGTCAGTAAGGTATCTCCTCGCTGGGTGAGCGGGTTCCGTTCTCAGTTACCACTCTGTTGGTCGCGAGTTCGAATCTCGGACCGGCCAGTGAAGAACAAGAGGAATTTGTTTCTGGTGATAGAAATTCATTTCTCGCTATAATGGGGTTTGGATTCCACAATAAGCTGTAGGTCCCGTTGCTAGGTAACCAATTGGTTCTTAGCCACGTAAAAATAAATCTAATCCTTCGGGCCAGCCCTAGCAGAGCTGTTAATCAGCTCAGTGGTCTGGTTAAACTAAGATATACTTTTTTTTTTGTCAGTAAGGTTAGTGGTTCGATCTCAGCCTAGCGCGACTAATTGACCCTGCGGTGAATGGGCAGCACAGCACTCTTTTACAAACAAGAACTCCACACCATTCGATGCTATGTGGACTAACTTGACAAAATTCCTTCCTTCATACTTAAGGGTAATTGCACACTACAGTAAAACATGTCATAAACGCGCCTACAGCTTATTTTATACATATCACAAACAGGTTGGAAATAAGTCAGCGGCTATAAAGGGAGAGCGAACCTTTGGTAAATGCTAGATAATGTTATGCAGCACGGGTTAGGACTACCAAGAGGTCGTTGACTTGTATTAAACCTGTTTATGATACGTATGTGATAAGTTGCCGATGCATGTTTATGACATGTTGTACTGCAGTGTGGACGCACCCTAAGTCTACTAAAGAAGACTCATTCATTGCACGAAGCTCATCTTCTTGTGAACTGAACTTGTATATACAAAATCAACAAAAGACAAAAAAAATGAAAGACAGACAGAAAGAAAGAAAGAAAAACAGAAAGAAAGAAGGAGTGAGAGAAAGAAAGTAAGAAATAAAGAAAGAAAAAAGCAAGAAAGATAAAAGAAAGAGAGAGAAAGTAAAAAAGAAAGATGAAAGAAAGCAAGAAAGAAAGATATGAAGAAATAAAGTAAGAAAGAAAGAAAGAGAAAGATGAGAGAAAGAAAGAAAGCAAGATAGAAAGAAAGATAGGAAGACAGAAAGATGAAAGAGAGCAAGAAGGATGAAAGAAAGAAACATAGGAAGAAATAAAGACGTGAAGAAAGAAGGCAAGAAAGAAAGAAAGATGAAAGAAAGCAAGAAAGATGAAAGAAAGCAAGAAAGATGAAAGAAAGAAAGAAAGAAAACAAGACAGAAAGAAAGACGGAAAGTAAGACAGCGGTTCCCTCAGTCTCTTGAGCGCAACACGGGCTTCCTTCCTCCCCCCGTGGCATCTCGTCACTTTCTCATCAAATAATCAAATTAGATAGGCGAGTGGATGTTCTCGTCTTAGCCGGAGATGAGAATAGTTCAATAACTTCAGGCGAATACACATGCCTCGTCCTTATACAGTTCACTGCATCTTATAAGCCTATCTCACGTTCCGGTAGATTTCATCAAATGGGAGTATTACGTGCGCGTATAATGAGACGCGAAAGAATCAGCCGGGTAAAGCTTGGGAGTTCACGCACGCATGCGTGAGCACACACGCACTTACACATACATACATACTTGTATGTATAAATATAAATTTATATATATGTGTGTGTGTGTGTGTGTATATATATATATATATATATATATATATATATATATATATATATATATATATATATATATATATATATATATATATATATATATATATATATATATATATATATATATATATATATATATATATATATATATATATATATTTATATATATATATATTTATATATATATAATATGTATATGTAAATGTTTTAGGTATTTATATATATATATATATATATATATATATATATATATATATATATATATATATATATATATATATATATATATATATATATATATATATATATATATATTTTATATATATATATATATATATATATATATATATATATATATATATATATATATATATATATATATATATATATATATATATATTTATTTCATATGCATATATATGTGTGTGTATATTGTATATACTTACACGTCAACTTGGTGCCATTTAACAAAGTCTAAAATAAAGTAACAAGAATACTGTATAAGGGTAAGCATGGCTTCCATAGATGCACAGACATGTACTGCAGCAGCCATCGAGGCTGAAGATTTCCCTATGTGCTCTGGCAACCTACCATTCTACAGTGGATTTGAGTCCGCATATATGATAAGTATAGGTAACAGGCTGCAAGGAGAAATACCACAAATTATTGGCGATTTTTAGTTTTAAATTATAAATATTGTGGGAGATATCTGCTTTGTTAATGTAAAGGGTAGCTGGTTATGACTCACGCGAAATCAGACAAAATCTTGACCACTAGATTGCCAATGCACGATTATGAAAACTTTCGAATTGTTGGCTGCATCTTTCGTAATAACAGCTATACTACTACTACTACTACTACTACTACTACTACTACTACTACTACTAATAATAATAATAATAATAATAATAATAATAATAATAATAATAATGGTAAGCAAGTCGGTAATGGAAGCAAGCCGGTATCTTATCGCACACATGTCAAAAACAGGTTGAATACAAATCAATGACTTATCGGTAGTCCTAACCAGTTCTTCGTATGTTTAGCCAGTATCTGCCAAAGGCTTGTTCACCACTTCCGGTCGTCGACCTGTTTTCAACCTGTTAGTGATAAATATGCGATAAGTTGCCAACATGTGTTATGACGTGTCTTACTGCAGTGTGGACACACCCTAAAAATGACTGTTTATGAGTTCACCAACAAGTCGCTAGCCCTAGGAGAGGAACTGATTACATAAAGATTGACAGTTGAATAGAATTTAGTCCTATAAAAAAATATCAGTCACCTAAAAGTTTTATACAGATAAAAAACAATTTCTAATAATGACTATTTATGAGTTCACCAAAGGTCATTAGACCTAAGAGAGGAACTGATTTCATAAACATTGACAATTGAAAAGAACTTAATCCTGAAAAAAATATCAATCACCTAAAAGTTTTATGTAGATAAAAACAATTTCTAATAATGACTATTTATGAGTTCACCATAAGTCATTAGACCTAGAAGAGGAACCGATTCTATCAACCCTGACAACTGAAAAGGATCTAGTCCTATAAAAAAATAACAATCACCTAAAAGTTTTATATAGATAAAAACAATTTCTAATAATGACTATTTATGAGTTCACCAAAAGTCATTAGACCTAGGAGAGGAACTGATTCCATCAACCATGACAACTGAAAAAGATTTAGTCCTATAAAAAATAACAATCACCTAAAAGTTTTATATAGATAAAAACAATTTCTAATAATGACTATTTATGAGTTCATCAAGTCATTAGACCTAGGAAAGGAACTGATTCCATCAACCTTGACAACAGAGAAGGATTTAGTCCTATAAAAAAAATATCAATCACCTAAAAGTTTTACATAGATAAAAACAATTTCTAATAATGACTATTTATGAGTTCACCAAAAGTCATTAGACTTGGGAGAGGAACTGATTCCATCAACCTTGACAAATGAAAAGGATTTAGTCCTATAAATAAATAACAATCACCTAAAAGTTTTATATAGAAAAAACAATTTCTAATAATGACTATTTATTCGCTAGACCTAGGAGAAGAACTGATTCCATCAACCTTGACAACAGAGAAGGATATAGTCCTATAAAAAAATAACAATCATCTAAACGTTCCAAAGAGATAAATAAACATACGCAAGAGCATTCAGACGGAAGCAAAGGAATTAAGAACTGAGTATTCCAACGGGGAGAGAGAATTAGCGTCTGTGAAGTTGGAGCTAAATCCTAAGTTGTTGCAGCTTCGCGCATTAAGAGGGAAAAAAAGCCTTTCCTTTCGGGTTTGGTCCCCTAGACAACAAGCGCTGGAGAGCTTAAATTAACAACTAAGATTTGCCAGGTGATAACGAAAGGGTCTGCAGTGATAAACATAAAAAAATTACAGACAAAATAGAGACAAAAATGGCCTTAGCCCGGAAACACAGAAATGAAAGAAACAAAGCACCTATTTACAATGTAAAGAACCGATACATAAATAAATGGATTATGCAGTGATAAAGAAACCAAAATGAAAGACAGAATAAAGACAAAAAAGGGGGACCTGTACACGAAAAAATGAAAGAAATCAAGAACCTATTTACAATCTAAAAAAAAAACAATACATAAGTACACAGATTATGCAGTGATAAAGAAAGCAAAATTAACGACAAAATAAAGACAAAAGGAAGGGGGGGTGGGGTAACCTGTACACATAAAAATGAAAGAAACAAAGAAGCTATTTACAATATATAAAATAAACATAAATAAATAAATAAAGGTCACAAGAACCTCTGCGGAAGGAGAACAAAGAGGAACTCCAGAGCAAAGCCTTCTTCGCTATTTACGAAGCGGAGTCGAATTTCCAAATGAATCGACGTTCTGCTAGGACTACAATACAGGCACATCTATTACTTTTGAAATATATTTCCTTCGCTGATCTCTTTGCACAATGGCCAGGCAATCCATTTCTCCCAGTTAACCGTCTATTGCTTCCTTCTTCTCAAAAACTCTCTCTCTCTCTCTCTCTCTCTCTCTCTCTCTCTTTCTCTCGTCTCTCGAAAAGAAGAAAGGAAGGAAGGAAGGAAGGAAGCGTGAGAAGGAAGAACGCTGGCAATTCTCATTAATGAGATGACAAGGGAGGAAAGAGAGAAGTTGAAGAAGAAAAACAGGGAGAGAGAGAGAGAGAGAGAGAGAGAGAGAGAGAGAGAGAGAGAGAGAGAGAGAGAGAGAGAGAGAGAGAATAAATAAGGAATAGCATTACGTATTTAGTGAGAGAAGCAAAATCATGGAAGCTTTACCGTGGGCATGAGAATCCATGCTTTATTTTTCCGCTGCCTCAATAACCACCTCCCCATTACTCCCCCCCACCCCAACTCCCCGCTCCCAGGAAAAAAAAGGGTGGAAAGAAGCTTTTGAAAAACTTGGAGACTTTCTTGAATACGTTATCCGATCTAAGAGAGAAACCATGTTCGGATACACTTCGTTAATTTACGATAGAGTAAATTATTCTCGAAGAAATTCCAATGTGCTCGGGGAAAATCTTATCATACGCTCCTCTGTTTTTTTTTATATATTTTGAAGAAATTGCATGCAGAGAGAGAGAGAGAGAGAGAGAGAGAGAGAGAGAGAGAGAGAGAGAGAGAGAGAGAGAGAGAGAGAGTTACTCCTTAAATGAGATTTCCTTTAGGTAACTTCATCACATACTCGTTTTAAGTCTTTATCGTAGAAAAAAACGTATGGTGCTCTTAGGATACTAATTTTATCAACGCCAATGCAATATGTTTAACTTCGGCTAGTCCAACGTGCACGTTCTCATACACAGATACATAAGTTAGTTTCTGGAATACTGTCTAAGAGGAACATGAAAGTAGATGCAATATTATATATATATATATATATATATATATATATATATATATATATATATATATATATATATATATATATATATATATATATATATATATGCATATACAGTATATATACATATGTGTGTAAACCACACGTAATCTTGCAATTATTCGATTCCAAACTGAGAAAGCAATCAGTTTAATAGATAATAGATTTACAGCTGTAGTATCGTGTTTATCTCGACTAACCTAATTGCAATCTAATGTCATTCCTAGGAAACAGCTATGCAATAATTTGTGTAAACACTATGATTTCATATTTTATTAACCTTATCAATTTTCTCATAACATAAAACATCACATGGCCTGCTCATAATATCCAATGAAAACAGAATTTCAGTAAATAAAAAAATCAGAAAATAGAAACTTTCAGTAAATAAAAAAAAAAACAGAATTTACTGAAAACAGAATTTCAGTAAATAAAAAAATCCTAATATGTATAATTAAGAGTTAGAAATGGAGGTTAAGCAGAAATTAGGAAAAGTAATTCATCTTTTGCACTCTAGGGAGACTGAATGATTCAATGGCTTTCACAGTTAAATCAAACCTTGCCTCAATAAAAGCTGTATACCTGAATTTTAAATGAGACTAGGAAACCTCCATATTTATTCGTCTGGTTTTGTTAGCTTCTTAATTTGTTTATCTTTATTTTTTTGCCAAAGGCTTACGACAAATCACCCATTTCCATTATTGACTAATGGACAGTTCGAAACTGGTCCAACACTAGTGTATTTTAGATTTATTTAATAATAATTAAACCAAGATATATCGCATAGCAATCTACCAAAAGACTAAGCTCAAAGTAAACATAAACAACCAAAGGAAATCAGGTCTAAAATTTCTATGTGATTTTCATAAAACATATACTTAAAACAATTCCAAAACGAGTTACGCCATTAGCCATAAGGAAAGTACAACTCCAGAACAAAATATGAAGCTCTGAGAGATATTTGTTAAAATCTTTTGAGTACTTCTAAGTTTTTGTCTTCCTTTTTTTTATCACACTGGCAGCCCTCCTGTCGTGCTGGACACGATCCAAAATATTATGATATATACGAAAATCAGGGGGTCCTACTCATCTGCGTCCATGCTCCGGGATTTATCAAAGCCCATCAGGATGTTGTCTGTTATTGCTGATGTTTATAAGATAAAGTGACAAAAAAAGACTTTCAAACGAAATGACGGATGAAATAAAATATTAAAGACTTCGCAAGTACGAGACAGATATGGAGGCAATACGTCAAAATGACTTGAAAACCCCCTAATAAAGATAAATAAGGCGCCCCCACCCCCCAAAAAAAAGTCTTTCAGACGAAATGACGAATAGAGTAAAATATTCAAGACTTCGCAAGTCCGAGACAGATATGGGTGCAATACGTTAAAATGACGTGATAAGCCATCAATAAAGATAAATAAGGCCCCAAATAGGCGAGGAAGGTAGAGGAAGACAGCGGGAAGAAAAGGGAAGCAACACAGAACAAAACCTTGACCGCCTTTAACGAATGCAAGGCCTAAAGGGGAAAATCTCTCGTAAGCCAAAGAATCTTTGAGTATCCCATTGAATTTCATCAATATTTATGAAGGCAATCTGTGAATCAGATCACGAGAGGAGTAGAGGAAAGTTAAGAACTCGGAATATATGCATAAGAGATGAAGACAAGGAAGGACAGAGAGAGAGAGAGAGAGAGAGAGAGAGAGAGAGAGAGAGAGAGAGAGAGAGAGAGAGAGAGAGAGAGAGAGAGGAAAATAGAATTATTTGTGTCTCGAAAGGACAAAATACTGTTAGAGAAATTCCGTTTCCTTCTGAGCTTTCAGAAACGTACGGGGAAGACGAGAGAGAAAGTGACAAAGAGTGAGAATGAGAAGAAGAAAGAAAGAGAGAAGTGAGATTGAGTAAGAGTGAGAATGAGAGAAAGTGAGAGAACGTGAGAATGTAAAGAAGAAAGAGATATGTGAGACTGAGAAAGAGTGAGAATGAGAGAAAGTGAGAAAGAGTGAGAATGAGAAGAAAGGAAAAGAGAGAAGTGAGATTGAGAAAGAGTGAGAATGAGAGAAAGTGAGAAAGAGTGAGAATGAGAAGAAGAAAGAAAGAGAGAAGCGAGATTGAGAAAGAGTGAGCTTGAGAGAAAGTGAGAAAGAGTGAGAAGGAGAAGAAGAAAGAAAGAGAGAAGTGAGACTGAAAAAGAGTGAGAATGAGGGAAAGTGGGAGAGACAGAGAATGAGAGAAGGACAGAAATGAGATTCTTAAAAGAGAACATAAGAAAGGAGAAAAAATTGAATTCGGAAACAGCGCCTTGGAAAGGGCATGACTAAGCAAGATATTAAGGACCCAGAAAGACCCATTTAATGGCGAAAAGAAAGTAATATTCAGCCAAACTTTCGCCATCATCTGGACCTATCAAAAGATGAAAAACTGACCCCTAAAAAAATGGCCGGAGACTTGACTGTTTCCGTCTCCTACGGGCATAGAGGAAAAACTTATCCAATGAGAGAGAGAGAGAGAGAGAGAGAGAGAGAGAGAGAGAGAGAGAGAGAGAGAGAGAGAGAGAGTTTCTCCTTGAATACACATCTGCACCTAATCATTTGGGATGTGGGTACGAATGGAGATCACGTAACCACTGTAAGACTTAAAAATGTATTATCGCCAACCAATTGAAAATAATGATTTTTTAAAAATATTCGACTATTAACCTACGCCTAGCACATCACACATACGTACACACATATATATACTGTGTATATATATATATATATTATGTATGCATGCGTG
>NC_089745.1:50823993-50831493 GCF_040412425.1 Macrobrachium rosenbergii
GATAATATTGTGATAGTAGCGATCCGTGATATAGATATTATGTAATTAATGTAACAACACAAATAAATAAACATAGGATAAGTACTATATATCGGGGTTTAGTGTTGCCAGAGGTATAAGCACTGCACTGATTGAGGATGACAGTCTTCTTTTTTTTTGTCATTTCTCTAATTCTGTTTGAATCCGTAAAGGACAGCTACATCACAGTTGTGTATTATAGTTAAAAATTATTTGTATATTCGTCAGAAAACTAATCATAAAGAATGTTCATCATTTTTATGGTTCCGCTTACTATTCCACTAGCTGGGCAAAAAAAAATGAGAGAGAGAGAGAGAGAGAGAGAGAGAGAGAGAGAGAGAGAGAGAGAGAGAGAGAGAGAGAGAGAGAGAGAGAGAGGCGTGACAGAATAAAAATTTTTACCTATGATTTATTCCTTCTAATTGTACATCAATAACATTGAGAGTAAGTAGACACAATCACAATATTGGTTGCAATATTAACCACATTTCTGGGTAATATTTTTATCAATGATCAAGCACCCAGCTGACAAGGGATACGCAATCTAGAAATTCAGATGAATTCTGCAGTGTTTGAAAAATGGTTTAAAACCCAGCTTCTTCCCAATATAGGGCCATCTGCCATCATAGTGTTGGATAACGCTTCTTATCATTCAGTTCGAATTAATAAACCTCCGACAATGTCTGCCAAAAAGGATGAAGTTAAAGACTGGCTAATAAAAATTAGTAAAGTTGCAAAGACATTCATGTAAAGAAAATGATTACGTGATTGACAGACTGGCAAGAGATCATGGACATAGTGGTTAGGCTGCCTACATATCACTGCCAGTATAATGCAACAGAACTGATATGGGCGCAGGTGAAATCATACGTGGCAAAGAAGAATCATTTTAAAATCAGACCTGCTTCCTTTGGTCAAAGAAGCAATTGAATCCATATCTTCTGACAACTGGGCTAATGATGTGAGACATGCCGAAGATATAAAAAGAGATGACGCTTCAAGAGATGTTTGCATTGATAAATATATAGATTCTTTTGTTATCGATGTAGCATCCTCTGACGAGGATTCTTCATAAGTAATGTCTCCTCATACTTCGATTGTAAATAAATTTATTGCTTTCCCTTGTTGTGTGATATCCTGTTGAACACTGAAATTGAAATAAATTGAAATATAGATCTGTTTTTTCGACAGAAAGTGGCAGAAATATCTTTAAAATCTACATATAACAGAAATGCCACAGCAGTGATGAGTATCATATGACAGTGCTTTAAAAGCACAGGTAAATCTAATACTGTATAAATGTGTAATATATATATATATATATATATATATATATATATATATATATATATATATATATATATATATATATATATATATATATATATATATATAATTGTGATATAGTTTTGAGCTTTTTGAATTGCTTTCTTTGTGCATGCCGTAATCCGTCTTTACTCCTTGCTGTATCAAGGTTGAATTTTCACTGTACAGCTATAAAATAGCTCATAATAAACATTCTTTAAATATTGTTACACTAATATATATATATATATATATATATATATATATATATATATATATATATATATATATATATATATATATATATATATATATATATATATATATGGGTGTAACAATATTTAAAGAATATTTATTATGAGCTATTTTATAGCTGCACAGTGAAAATTCAACCTTTGATACAGCAAGGAGGTAAAGACGGATCACGGCATACACGAAAGAAAACAATTCAAAAGCTCAAAACTATATCACAATTATATGACTTCGATAACAGCAAAGGAACAGTAATAAAAAACTATAGTAGATGACGTAACTCAAGAACATTGCTCAGTACAGCATCCAAATAAACAAAACTGAAAATGAAAGCACATCTAGGTTTCCAAATTTCTTGCATCTATCATTTTCATATATTGATTTTTTTTTTTTTATCTAAAATTTAAGTGGGACAACAAAACTTCATTCAGAACTTTCTATTATAGTACACGTGCTTGATAACAGGCGCAAACAATGAGAGCTTGAAGTCAGAAGGTTAATGGTCAGTTTAAGAGGGGCAAAGTCTCTTCCTAAAACGGTCGTACTATAGTAACCCCGGCCTTTCTTGTTTACTTGCTAACCTTGTTTACTCTTATTCAGTTTTCATCCTCTGGACTTTACTACTGAAGGTAATCTATTTCTTGTTTTGTCATTGTCATTTTTCAATCTTTAAAGCATTTTAATTTTGTAAGCTCTGTTGTCAGTTTTAATTAGTGTTTTTGTATCTTTTTAGCCAGAAAAGATGGGATATGGGTGATCCCTGAAGCGCACCTATTAATAAATATATCAATGATGAGCTGACTGTTCTTCCTATCCGTACTCCCTACTATATATATGCATATATGTATATATGTATATATATATGTATATATATATATATATATATATATATATATATGTATTTATATGTATATATATGTATATGTATATATATATATATATATATATATATATATATATATATATATATATATATATATATATATATATATATATATATATATATATATATATCTTTCTATCTATGCATCTATCTCTGTGTCTAACTATCTGTTAATACACACACTAACACACACATATATGTATACATACGTATATATTAACTTTATCACATACACAATTGTTCTGTGCATTAACTAAATTACTAAAGGACCTCATTCAAACTGGATGGTATCTATAGATACCATGCAGTTTGAATGAGGTCTTTTTAATATTTATATATATATATATATATATATATATATATATATATATATATATATATATATATATATACATCACGAAGGAAGCAGTAGGGAAAGGCATCCTCATCATCTACAGTTTATTTTCAATGCCGACGTTCCGCGACGAATTCCAAGTCGCATTTTCAAGGCTATAAAATATAATATAATTTGCGAACATCAATAACAAATTAATGCAATGGCAACAGCTCTTTATGTAGCAAAAATATTTAAAACAAAACACCTCATTCCAAGACAAGTCAATAATGAGTAAAAGGAGTTCACTAAAATCTTAAAACAACCTACCTATATGAAAGAAAGAACAAGACTAACATAAATAAGTACAAACAGAGTGAGGAAAACCAGTTGCCCAAACTAGGCTATAAACAATTTCACTGAGGACGATTGAGTATTTAACGACGGCACAGTCTTCCTGATAATTATGGATTCTAGGATGGTTAAGTCCTTGTTGTTCTGCACTCGGCCTAGGATGGAAAAATCCTTGCTGTCAATATAAGTTTTACATAATTTTGAATGATTTCGTATATTTGATTGCTCAGGATTAGATAACCTGCTACCTGTTCTATGACTTATGCCCTGTGGGAATCTATGCGGACCTTCAACAGCCTCCTCGTGCATCCCACATATGTATATCCCGTGATCACATCCCGGGCAAGTGTACTTGTTAACAACGCTGGACGAAAACAGAGGACTGAGCCGGTCTTTGACTCTGAACAGAGACCCTATTGTAAAGGGATTTTTCGGGATGATTTTCAGGTTTAAAGCTGGAAAACTCTTTTGAATAATGGCTGTGCATTTTCTCCTAAAAGTATCATCATGCACGAAAGGGAAACTTGCATACATCTTTAGTTTCGGCACAGTCGATTCAGGTGTTGCCGGAGTCATTTTCTGTAGTAGCAGTTTATTTAGGGATCTGAAAAAAAGTCGTGATGGAAAACAATTATTATTGAAATATTTCACTAAAAAGGATATCTCATCGTGGAAACTCTTCCAGTTTGACGAGTGGGTGTAAGCCCTATGGAGGAGGGTTAAAATAGAGTTCAGTTTCAAATGAAAGAAACACGAACTATAAAAATTCATTCCCAAACCAGTAAATGTATTTTTCTATACACACCTGTGTAAAAACCTGAGTCACCTCTGGAAATAATAAGATCAAGGAAGGGGAGTTTGTTATTTACCTCCTTCTCCATAGCGAACCTTATGTTTGGATGTTGTCGGATGACGAACTCCAGAAAGGACTCTGCATGACATTCATGACGAAATAGGGAGAACGTGTCGTCAACATATCTTCGATAAAATAGAGGCGGAACCTAATGGGACATTCTTCTATTATGCGCTCCTCCAGGAGCACATGAAGATGTTAGCAAAAATTGGACCAAGTGGTGATCCCATGGCCATCCCTTCAGTTTGTTTATACAAACTGAAGGCAAAGGTCGTGTCCAGCACGGCCAGCTCTAAAAGTTGTTTAAAAAATGTCCTACTAAAATTATTAAAAATTGCATCTTCATCAGTAAAAAGTTTGCTTAATATTATCTCAGTATTATTATTATTATTATTATTATTATTATTATTATTATTATTATTATTATTATTATTGGAGAAGCAATTCCACAGTTATGTATATGTACATATATTTAAAGATAAATATACAACTGTGGATTTGCTACTTCATTTTAAGACTCATGCTACTATGAGTATTTTTTTTTATTACTATTATTTTTTTTTTTAGAATATGAATCCAATTCATACGGGACAAGCATACAGGGACCATTGACTTGAAATACAAGCCTCCAAAGTATATGGTAGACAGGTTTTCCAGGAATATTGGAAAAGTTTTCCGTGCGTCTTTAATAGTGTTCTTGAAGACTCTAAAACTTATTTCTTTTCCGAAGAAGAATTTTTATTTAAATAAGACAAGCGATTTAAACTACTCTGTATCCTTCAAAAAATCTACTATTATAATTTGATGCTGGTACCATAAAAAACTATATATTTATAACTTACTCTGCTATGCGAAAAAACTTAATCATTCCTTGCTGGAGGCTCTCTCTCTCTCTCTCTCTCTCTCTCTCTCTCTCTCTCTCTCTCTCTCTCTCTCCCCTTAATAAGGTGATCAATGGCAATGGAGAAGCCTTGTTAAAACAAAAAGGTCACTTTTCTCTTGAAGCTGACTGGATTACTGGGCGCTAGTGATGACCATTTCAGGAAACAGAAATTCTTGAGACCACCTTATTTTTAACTATTGGGAAAAATTAACGCACACAGACGCACAAACCAGTGTATACACACACACACACACACACATATATATATATATATATATATAAAATATATGTATATATACTTATATATACATATATTTATGTATATGTATCTATCTATAATAATAATTTCCAAGTTGATCTTGTCCTCCCCGGGGTGAAATTTTCTAGAAAGCTTTATTGCCACGAAAATAGCATTTTTTTAAAGAAATAAATGTAAATGTAGCGAAAAATCATCATCATCGTATCCTTTTCCTCGTCGTCGGGAGGAGATATCTATCTATCTATCTATCTATCTATCTATCTATCTATCTATATATATATATATATATATATATACATATATATATATATATATAATATATGTAGATATAATATATATATATATATATATATATATATATATATATATATATATATATATATATATATATATATATATATATATATATATATATATATATATATATATATATATATATATATATATATATATATATATATATATATATATATATATATATATATATATATATATATACATATATATATATATATATATATATATATAAATATATATATGTATATATATATATATATATATATATATATATATATATATATATATATATATATATATATATATATATATATATATATATATATATATATATATATATATATATATATATATATAAATATATATATATATATATATATATATATATATATATATATATATATATATATATATATATATATATATATATATATATATAATATATATATATATATATATATATATATATATATATATATATATATATATATATATATATATATATATATATATATTTCTATATATATGACGACGAGAAAAGGATACGATGATGATTTTTCACTAAATTTTTAATTTCTTTCTTTTTTTTTTTAAATATTGATGTTTTCGTGGCAATAAAGCTTTCAAGAAAATTTCATACCTTCTGCTGCAAGAAAGAATCATTGTCGCCTGGCGCCGTAATATCTTCGTGTTTTTCCTGCAGTCGTTTTAGAATTCTTCAGCTCATGCGTATAGTGCCATCACTCAATAGGTGCACTGACACCAAGGACTACAGTGGCCATCTCAGGGATCCTCCAGGAAGACGTCTTGAAGCCTTCAGAGACAGCATGTGAGCAAAGAAGGCGAAGT
Source organism: Macrobrachium rosenbergii (assembly GCF_040412425.1). Classification (NCBI taxonomy): domain Eukaryota; kingdom Metazoa; phylum Arthropoda; class Malacostraca; order Decapoda; family Palaemonidae; genus Macrobrachium; species Macrobrachium rosenbergii. Next base: position 50,830,260 of record NC_089745.1, read on the forward strand.
TTATGGTTAAAATGAACTGGATGACGAAGCAGATCGACTAAAAGAGATTTTCAAGAGGGAAAAGTACATCACGAGAATGGCAGATAGCTTCAGTCTGTAATTGTTTACTGCTGAAAATATGGACTACTTCGCGGAGCAGTATGAAGTCGAGGTTCCCGCCTTCTGCGATTATTCGGCACCTCTACAGTCGTATTGTCACTCACGGACGCAAGCTCTTCATTCGAAATAAGGAAGGAAATAATCAAGAAGAGAGGAAGACAGTGGAACGGAGGAACTGAAGAATTTATACGAAATAAAAGGTAGAGAACTTGAGGTGTTTTCTAAGCTGATTGAGAGGGGATTTTGGATGCCCAAAATTACCGCTTGGAGCAGTTCTTCGCTCGAAATAAGAAAGAGAAGGAACAAAAAGAGACGACATCGGCGTGGAGGTATACTGAAGAATGCTGACGAAGAATAAAGTAGATAACCTGAGGTGTTAGAAACTACTTCAAAGATTTTGGATTCACAGAATTACTTTTCGGAGAAGCAAGGAAGAATCGAAGGGATGATCAATATCGTCAGTAAGAGGGAATCTCATAAGTTTATAGAAGACGACTCCTTAAAGCAAAGAAGCTGTTTATGTGCCAGAAAAAGAACTCCAAGTAATGGTTATCGTGATGTTGAAATGATCTAAAACCTTCGAGATTTTCCTTGAAGACATTTTGGAATCCTTCAGTCCTCCGGCTCCTGGAAGGACGAGAGAAATGCCATTCGCGCATGCGCCGAGCTTCAAAGTGTCCAAGAACAATCTCCGAGATGCTTCAAATCGTCTGAAGCCTTCGGAGACAGAAAGTGTCAGTTTTGAAAAGTAGGGTAAGAGAAAGCAAAGAGTATTGGTGAGGGGAAGGGTCCGACCCAGAGGCCGCTTCCTTCCTCCAAGGAAGCAGCCTATGGGTCTGACCCTTCCCATGGAAAGGGCCCAAGCCCTTTAAGGATTGGCCCCAAAAGCCTACAAGGCTTGCCAGTCTTTTGAGGGTAGCCTTGAAGGGAAGGGTCCGACCAGAGGCTGCTTCCTCGGAGGAAGGCAGGTATCCTGTCAGGCTGGGGAAGCAGGCCTGGAGAGGGCCCAAGAACTTCAAGGATGAGGCCCAAAGTCCTCCTAGGCTGGCCAGTCTCTTGAGGGCAGCCTTGAAGGGAAGGGTCTGACCCAGAGGCTGCTTCCTCGGAGGAAGGCAGGTATCCTGCCAGGCTGGGG
>NC_089745.1:50836493-50843993 GCF_040412425.1 Macrobrachium rosenbergii
CAATGTGAATAACAAATGGTTATGAATCTGAATATTTAATAAGCTGAACATAATAATCTTGACAAAACTTTTACGACAGAATTCTAGTAATTCAGAAGTGTGTGGTATTCTCTGAAACAAGGAGCGACACATAGTCCTACATTGCAGTCTTTACACATGAAATATGTCTGCTGGCCTTTCTTGGGCCTACGGGATGTATGCGAGCACACACGACATCTTAGTCTAGGTCGCAGTTGTTTTTCTGTTGAGGGAACTGGATCAGGAAAGTGTCTTTCTGTTAGCCGCCTTGGCTGCGTTATTACGGTGCGGGTAATTATCTTGTTAGGTGCTGGAGGGTACCTTTCAATCAACTGCAGAACGACTGACTTAGAAAACTGTAAATATGACCCTTTCTTGCCAGTAACAAATCCATGCAAGTGATGACAGTTTACTAGTATCATATCAAGCAGACGGAAAAATAGTTTTATGTACCATCTCGTGGTTTTACGGATACACTTCACAGAACTAATAAGCATGTCGTTCTTGTCCACAATCCGCATTTTCTTATTATAGTCAACAACGCATGCAGGTTTTTGCACAAATTCCCTGGTCGACACCTTTTTTCACAGTCTACCATTATATTTTCATGTACTGAAGATAACATATACACTGTCCTGTTATCCTGCCATTTTAAACCTAATATTCCATTGCAGTTTTGAGACGAAATCTCAGATTTGTTCACATCAGGAAATTTAGGCATAAATTTCCTATTTTTCCGGACTGTTCCACATGCTCCTGTTTCGTTGTCGCCCAAATACTTGAGCAGTTTTGGGCTGCAATACCAATTATCGAAATACAGGATGTGATGTTTTCCGAGATGCGAGGCCATAAATGTTTTTACCACAGAACCAGATACCCCTAGATCCTCATCTACCAATATCTCTGTATCTTTTCCAGTATAGATTATAAAATCGACAATATAATCCGTTTTGGCATCACAAAGTTCAAATATTTTCACTCCAAATCGACTTCTTTTATCTGGAATGTACTGCTTGAAACTTAGCCTTCCCTTCCATAACATTAAACTTTCATCTATGCATAAATCCTGGAAAGGTTGAAATTTTTCCCGGAATTTTCTACGCACACTGTCGAGCACGGGTTTAATTTTTTTAGTTTATTATCTGGGCTTGTTTCCTGTGAATTATCAACGAAATGTAGAACCCGTAGAATTTGAAGAAATCTGTCCCTTGCCATCAGCCTTCTCACTCCTTTTGTCTCGAATGTCTCAAGCGTAGTCCAGTAATCTACGATGCGATGTTTACTTATATGCGACATGATCATAATCACACAAAGGAACCGTATCATTTCCTCCACAGTAACCTGAGCAAATTTTCGCAAATACTTTGGCACTGCATCTCCTAGCGTATCAACAAGGAATCTCTGATAACGGTTTGTCTCTTCAGCAATCAGCCCCATAAATTCGTTGTCGAAAAATTCAAAAAATAGTCTACTTCCTTTGAATTTTCATTCACATTACATTTCGACGTAATGCCACTGCCACTGCTGTCAAATATGAAATCTCTGGGCTGGAAATTGCTGGCAGCCCACTCCCACTCATCACCTGGGTCACTTCGCTGTCTCCGCCTTCTTTTGACACCTTGGCTTTCATTTGTAGGTGGCAGATTTTCGTCATTTTCACTGTCGGTTGATATTTCATCACTGTCTCTTGTACCAGGACCATAATTATCCATTTCATTTCCTTCTAAATCCGATTCATTTTCATATCCAGAAAATGAGTCGAGAAGGTCTATAAAATAGTTATCCTCGTCGAGAGCTCTTCTCTCGATCTGCCGGCGGTCAACTCGAGGATGTCGTACCCTTGACCCGTCCTCCTGTTACATCTTGATGAAGACTAATGAATTTTAGGGAAACACGTGAATTTATATGAATTCACTGTATGGCAACTGACAGACTGTTACCATATCAAGAAAAAGAGGCCAGTATTTCAATCATCAGTCCTTCACATAAAAGGAAATTACCGGTGCTCGTATACGACACAACAGTGTTCCGGGCCAGTTTATTAAATGCGTCGTATACGTTACAACCGAAATCAAAGGGTTAAGGTTTTGTCGACAGTCAATCGGAAATCGTTAGACTGTAATCAATGAATGAACTATAATGTTGTTGTTGTGGAGGAAAAAAAAACATTGCTTGGAGACTTCTGTATCGCTGCCTTACGTATCCTTTGCACTTTCCGGAATAAACTGACAGTAATAAAGAAAAGTCATCTATTTAAAGGGGTTGTGCAACTCCAAATCTGATGAGTTTGTTTACATCCCTTGAGCATCAGCTTTGTTTTTTTTTCTGTTTTTTGGTGGAACAAAATTTTGTTTTTTGTGGAGTAATTTTTTTGTGGAGCAATTTTTTCTTTTTTGTCAAGTAATTTTTTGTGAATAATTGTTTTTCTTTTTTGCGGAGTAATTTTTTTGTGGAGCAAATTTTTTCTTTTTGTGGAGTAATTATTTTGTGGAGCAATTTTTTCTTTTTTGTGGGGTAATTTTTTTGTGGAGCAATTTTTTTGTGGAGTATTTTGTTCGTGGAGCAATTATTTCTTTTTTGTGATTTTTTGTGGAGCATTTTTTTCTTTTTTGTGATTTTTTTGTGGAGCAATTTTTTTTCTTTTTGTGGAGTAATTTTTTTGTGGAGCAATTTTTTCTTTTTTGTGGGGTAATTATTTTTGTGGAGCAATTTTTTTTGTGGAGTATTTTGTTCGTGGAGCAATTTTTTCTTTTTTGTGATTTTTTGTGGAGCAATTTTTTTCTTTTTTGTGGAGCAATTTTTAATTTTTGTGGAGTAATTCTTTTGTGGAGCAATTTTTATCTTTTTTGTGGAATAATTTTTTTGTGGAGCAATTTTTCTTTTTTGTGGATTAATTTTTTTTGTAGAGCAATTTTTTCTTTTTGTGGAGTAATTTTTTTGTGGAGTAATTTTTTTTTTTTTTGTGGAGTAATTTTTTTGTGGAGCAATGTGTTCTTTTTTGTACAGTAATTTTTTTGTGGAGCAAATTTTTGTGGATTAATTTTTTTGTAGAGCAATTTTTTCTTTTTTGTGAAGTAATTTTTTTGTGGAGCATTTTTTTCTTTTTTGTGGGGTAACTTTTTTGTGCAGCATTTTTTCTTTTTTGAGGAGCAATTTTTTTCTTTTTGTTGATTAATTTTTTTCTTTTCGTATCTAGACATTTTTTAGTATCTCGATAAACACGTTTATGAATGTTACCACACAAATGAAAATTAATTCAGAACATTTCCCACTGAGGTGTTTTCTCTCGCCAGTAAGTACTGACTACATGTTGATATGAATACTAGTTACACAAATTTTGGAAAGTTTGGTGCATGCAGCCTTATTCCCCTTTAAACGCTGACCCTTTAAAACCACAGAAAGCATATTTCCATTGTCGATAATAGCAAGAAAAAATCGTTTTTGGCATGTCTGGAAAAGAACCTCTCGAGTATTCTAAATGAATACAAAATTCTTAATTGGCACCTACCCCATTTTCCGTAAAGATGCAGCATCATGTTCACTAATTTACGAGAACTCCGGAAACATACTCAAATTCAGTTAGCATTTCTAAATTCCCGGTCTGTTTCTATACATACACCATACGCATACCATTTACACAGAAGCTTCTTTTATACAGATAATGAAATATTATTGCAACCTTGTGCATATTTGTTCATCAAACAGGATATCGTAGTCTAATGGAGAGATATCGCATGTCAGTCCAACAATCAGCCCGACAGAAGCCTTAACACTTGACTCCGCGTCAGTAAATTTGTATACTGGGGAATGTTCTGTCATCGTCCAATTGGGACTCTCATCAGGGAGCAAATGGGGTTGAGCGCTTAGATTCGGGTACTTCACAACGATGCTTAGTCAGGGTCTCCAATCACAGTTTTGGGACTTCATTTATCGACGGAGCAAATTTCGTATGGTGCTCGTGCTCTCTCTCTCTCTCTCTCTCTCTCTCTCTCTCTCTCTCTCTCTCTCTCTCACCATACGTCCATTTTGCCGGGAATTGGTGACTGTCACTAAAGCCTGTCTATTATCATGTCAATATGGAGGTGTAAAATTACCTTTTATTCAGAGATTCTCTTCTTTGCAATGAACTGATCTTTAAGAATGAATATATGTATATTGCCCTGAAAGGAGATGGCTTTAGATAATGTCCACTTTCCCATTCATAGGAACGATCTTTGAGATGAGGCTGATAGCCCCTACCCTTTTCAACCCTGGCTGACAGCCACTACAATCAACTCACAACCAGGTCAAAAGAGACAAAACGGATTTTTCAAGCAACGGGCCTAGCTTTTCATCCTCTCGCGGGATCGATTTTGGGTCTCTTGCTGTTGAGAAGGGATAAGAACCAATGAGCTTTTGAATAAAATAGACATCCTATAATAGTTCATTATGAACATTTTTGTGGTAGCCATCGCAAAAAAAGTAAACTGTAAGTACAGTGACTAAGAGCCATCTCTTGTAATCGTGCCTTCCCGCATCCTCCCCTCGTCACATCACCAGAATGATATTTCTTTCCCTCTATACCTTTCACTACTGCTGAATTCATTAATCCTCCAAGCAGCCCTCTATTCTTTCGTTTCCGTTTTTCTACAGGGCAATTTGATACCGTAACCGATCCCCAAGACACGTGAAACCAAAATAAAAGCGTAAAATAGCCTGACATAAATGGAGAAAGAGGAAGTATGCAAAACTATATGCAAAACTACCTCCCAATGCAGACCAAGGCGATCTCACAAACGACATGAAATTAAATCAGAGAGCCTCTTTCCATTGCCTAACAAGTATGATCAACTTCAGGGATCTGGTCTCTTTTTTTACTTTAGCAATAATTTCGAATTCCCTCCAAAAGCTCTGTCCTCTGCCATCATGGAAAGGTTTAAAAGCAAGCCAGTAATTCTTGGCTGAACATTTCACATTGCGAATTTGTACTGATTATTTTTGTTTTCAAAGGTTAATTGATCTGATTTTATGAGCCAAGCATTGAGGAACTTTCGGCCATTCGGGGCCTAAGAGAGTGAGAACAGAGAATTGGAGTAGTTGGACAGCAAGATAAGGAGATACATAAAACAGAAGGAGGTGTACAAGGATCTACGGGTGTAACTAGGAGAAAATTCCACAGTTGCACTAAGAAATAAAAGTAAAAGAAGTTGGACAGCAAGACTGAAGAACTAAGCAGGAATGGAGGTAAGATAAAACACTAAAAAGTGTGTGCAGCTAGGGCCCAAAGGAACGCTGCCAACAAAGGAACTGAATGGCCTTGAAGAATTAATCCAAGCCTTTGTGTGTGTTCCAAGCAAAGCCCACAGGGACGGAACATAGAAAGATTACACTTTTGACTTACCGGTAAGTCGGACCCTTCCTTCTTCCCTATCTCTTTACTGAGCATTTCCAACTAATGAAAGAGAAAAACATCTTGTACAGTTGTTGTCAATGGTGTTTGTTTAACCTGAATATCCAAAATGAAGAGGGTCAATAAACAATGCACTATAATAGCCTTCATGAAATTTTTATCCATAACATTATGCATAAAAAAACTGACGTAAGCTATATTTGTAATTGTCACAAAATGATATTATGCTTTCATAAAACTATGTTGAAAAATCTCACTTAGATGAAAATATTAATCGAAACAAATGCTGATAGCCTTGGAAGTGTTTAAGTAACATTCTTGAATTCAGTAACATATTTCTCAATCCTCAAAGTTAAACTAAAAATATAGAACTGAAAATGGAAAAGGCTGGAAATTCCTCAAACACGCTACCCACAGTAGTAGTTGTGCGACGGGTTTCATGAGCTTACAATAAAGTTCCTAGATAGTAGCTTTCGAGGTCTAAAGTACATTCACATTCTTTAGACCTTGACTTGGCATTTTTACAGCCAGTCGGCCGAAAGGTTTTGGAGTGTTGCAAAATTTTTAAAAATTAAGTGACCGTAAAAGTGGCACTTTATATTAAAAAAAATCTTCCAGTCCATAACCATGCTTGGAGGAGTGCTATAATTGCATAGAAAGCTAACTGCAATATTTATGATATACTCCCTAACCTAATACTGACAGTTTCACTCACAGAAATAATTCTCATAATTCGATTCCCACCCTTCCACAGAGACTAAATGGCAGCCACAGTGATGATATTTATAGTTACAGTATTACTGTCATTCCAAAGGAACCACTCGCATCAGTTGTTACATAACAGTCTTTCTTCTTGAATCCATTTGATATAGCTTAGGTTCTACTTTTACTCCCGCATTTAGCGACAAATGCGATGCATACTCTTAATCTGAAGAGTATGCATCGCATTTATCGCTAAATGCGGGCGGAAAAGTAAAACCTAAGCTATATCAAATGGATTCAAGATATGGAATAACTGTTCTGTTTTGTAACAACTGATGCAAGTGGTTTCTTTGGAATAAGAGTAATACTCTAACTATAGATCTCAACATTGTGGCTGCCATTTAGTCTCTGTGGAAGGGTAGGAATCGAATCATGAGAATTATTTCTGTGAATGAAACTGTCATTATAGGCGAGTCGCCTTTTACTATGCTTCGTCATAGAGGGCATTCACTCGTCTCTTGCTGAGTATGCAAGCATATACCTATATCAGTTCTTACACTTTCCGAGGTTATCTATCATTTTTCATAAGTGAGAAAGTCAGGTCGAGTTCACAGACGACACTCAGACCACATCCTGGAGGGGTCACCAGTAGCAACTCTCCTTTCAGTGATATTTTCTCCGTGATTGGTTCTCCAGGTGGCTTTAGGTGTTAGTATCATTTCCATTGTTTTTTTTTTATTTACAGGTTCCTGGGGATGAACCTTCATCATTTTGTGTAATAAAAATCCACAGTTATATAGTAAAATGTATTGCTATGGAAAAGACAAAAGCAAAGGTGTTCCTCAGCAGTGTTTTTTTTTACGTAAACAGTGATGATGGTTAGTGTCGCGGCATGCCACTCAGATGTCGCGGGTTCGCGCCTCTCCCAGGGCGATGAAAAATCACTGGCTCTGTATCATGATCAGTTACTACTGCAGTGTGGGGCCTGCGGTGGGAGGTTGAAACCAACATTCTTTGGAAGCTTGAATTTCAAGTCAATGGCCCGTGTGTGTTTGTTCCCTGTGAATACGTTTCATCTGCTGAAATGATAATAAAAAAACTGATTTTCACGAGATTGGGAATTTCTTAATTTCTTAGCACTCATCACTTTGTTCTTGATGCAGCCCTCGACAGCATTCATAGGAAATGCAAGATTGTAATACAGATGAGAAAATGTAGAAAGTTCTTTTGTTTTTTATTTTTTGAGAAAGCACGACATAATTCATGAACCATTCACAAGCGATACTACTAACGTCTTAAAAAAACTTACAGCTTAATCAAACATTTCAAAAATGGAAAGATTAGAGTGGTCGTATAAGAAACAATCAAACGTTCACATCTTTAGTTCTTAA
>NC_089745.1:50848993-50913993 GCF_040412425.1 Macrobrachium rosenbergii
CATTCATGAATTCAGATGGAATTCCGAAAAGTTCCACCGTATGAAGTAACTCGAGAGTCTGCGATGACCCTATTGTACGCTATTCTGCCTTTCACGAGAATAAGGAGCACCTCCAGAAACAAATATTAACTGAATTAATATTACTTGGCGTCAAAACATCACACAGACAAAATAAAATAAAAATAACAAATTTAACGAGGTATGCATACCAGTGTAAAAGGAAGTTTTGTATATATATATATATATATATATATATATATATATATATATATATATATATATATATATATATATATATATATATATATATAGATAGATAGATATATACATACATACATACATACATATATATATATATATATATATATATATATATATATATACATACATACATATATACAGTATATATATGTTTTAAATTTCATTTTCATTCATCAAAGCATTCAATATTGAATGATCTCACTGGTCCCAGTGCTACTATTCCGTTCCATTCAAATCCTTCGGGCCAGCCTTATAAGAGCTGACAATCAGCTCAGTGGTCTGGTTAAACTACTGTAATAATAATGTGAAGCCTAAATATGTTCTGTTAATAAAATGAACGCACGCAATTAGCTCCACTTTCATTTTGCTATTTTCGACGAAACTTATTTTGACTTTGAAGCTAAAACTCCGTGAAAAAGATCATGCGTTACGCTATTGATCCAATATAATTCAATTACCTCCCTGGACATATTTCCTAGAAAATCTATTTCAAAACGCACGAATGAAAATGAACATCTAACGTATTATCATAAAAGGGATAGAAAGGTTCAATTAATTAGCAAAGAGTTTTACGTAAAAATGTGTAGATTTTCCTGTTTTTATTAGGCCTCCGGATAACTGTATTCATAAAATAAAGGAATAACGACTTTTTTAATGAAGAGAAATCGATACATGATTTTGGCCAAATAACTATTTCGCGGTTAACATGCTGCATTTATTTCCAGCGTTACTGATTGATCCTATTCGCCAAACCTGTAAAGTGTTGCTGTTTCACTGATATGATACGATAATCGAATGAACAAAAAAAAAAAAAAAAAAAAAAAAAAAAAAAAAGGCGGGGGAATTTAAAATTTCGGATTAACTGAAGCAGTAGGTAGGCATAATATGAATATATGGATATGCATACACAAATTCATGTGCAATCTTTGTGTGTTTATCGCGTTATAAACATTTACGTATCTATACCAGCATGCATACGTGCAAAAATACGCGTCACGGGAAATATCAGTTGACAAATGAATTAAGTATAATGCAAGAACAAGTTCTATTTATATATTCATTTATCTATTTATATATTTACTTATGTATTTATCTGTTTATTTGTTTTTAGTATTTCGCATTATAATCATCATGTTCTAGCCGGTATTGAGCTTATTTTTTCTCATTTTCGAATATCTAACAACACCACATACGTCCAATCCTCTTTTTCTCCTTATTTAACGTGAAATACAATCAGCACGAACCCTACAAGGATGGTCGCCCTTAATAGACGGCTGTGGAAAGATTCCAGGAGCCGAGTAAAAGTTCCAGGGCTGCTACTTCTGATACGAGGGCGAAGAAGCCTGGAAGCAGCTTTGGCTTACGCAGTTACGACATCGTCTGGGGTTAAATATGAAAAGTTGGTCTTTGGCGACTCCAAGACAAAATTAACTTTTATTCTGACATATTTCGGTCCCCTTAACAAAAAATTACTACCTCAGTATCAATATATACCTTTATTAAGCTACTGATGATATAGGTGACCAAAAACCTTTATGCACCTGTACAGGTTATTAGGAATGAAGACGGTAAATGCGGAAATAAAGAAGAAAATAACAAAAAAGCGAGGGAAACGTAATCAAGCCTCGTACATAAGGAAACGTTATATGTACTACGGATAATACAAGCTAGGAAGATCTCGGTACTTTTAATGAGTAAAGATCTAGTCAGCCTCATAAACAAACAAATGATTGGCGAGCTTCCAGAAGTACACGTGAGATGTGAAGATCTGTATACACAAACAGCCATATTTACATACATTTTCCGGATCTTTCCTAGATAGTGACCCCCAAGGGTTGCAACCCGGTATGTATCCACCTTTGCGGCGTGTTTAGTACACGCCCGTTGGGGACTACCGTAAAAACATAAACAAAAGACTGTAAATATCCTAAAGATAATGACCCCCAAAGAAATATTAGTCCTAGATATCGGCCCACGAAAACCCTAAGGGGGTCACTATCTAGCAAAGATCCCATTTTCCGATCAAAAGTCTTGCTTAATTATTAAATCACTTGTAAGTGTGCCTAAGCCAGTCGCAACATGTATATGAATTTGTGGTGGTGCAAATCCATGTCGAAGTGTTTGAATTTGGGTTAGCAGTCATCGATCTTCAATCAAAATGATACGAAAACCATACGCAATCCCTCTCTGTAAAAAAAAAAAAAAAAAAAAAAAAAAAAACACGCAGGCGTACACAAGTAAGGGAGAAAGAACCAGGTTTACAATCAATCTGAATACGATTTTTTCGCTAAAAGTGGTATATATAACAAGATGCGCAAATGATATTTCAAGTAACCGATAAGAACAATGATCTGTAACCCCCAAAAACGTCTTCCTCCACCCCCTTCCTTTTCTGGTAATGTTACTTTATGAAAATAAATTAGGATCTCAAACCAAGCACTAGGACACTTTCGGCCATTCAGCGCTATAGACAGTGAAAAGACGGAGTTGGAGTGGTTGGACGACAAGATAAAGAGATAAAAAAAAAATAAAGATGAAGTACAAGAATATAAAAGTGGAACAGGGAGAAAACCCCGCAGCTGAACTGAGAAGTAACAGTTACAGGTGTTTCGACAACAAGCTGAAGAAAGGAAGCGGGAATGGAGGCAAGTAAAAGGCTAAAAAGTGAATGCAACTAGGGCCAGAGGGACGCTGTAAGCACCCTTTAGTAATGCCTACAGTGCACCAGGTGAGGTTCACTGACGGCACCCTACGGGGTTTATTCTCAAGGATGTAGGGACGCTTTCCATGTCAGAAAACCTAACTCAACTGTAACGTCAACGTTTCTGTTTTTATTTATTTATTTTTTTTTTTTTTACATAAAGGTACGAAGTTAGGCCCAAGTTTGTGCCAATTCTGGATGACTGCTTTCATCATGCCTTTTTGATCACACTGCCTGAAGTTTTGACTATTGACAACAGCAACGAATTTCTGCAGAGGCTTCGCATACAAAATACTAAAGCATAATTTGATTTGACTTATGAAAACTTGGTATGATGATCTGGTACCAATGTATATAAAAGGTTCAAGCAATGTTCTGGGATTAGGGAGATAGGTGGTTTTAATTAGAGTTATACCTTAGCGAAGTTGATGATTTGACTAAGCTTATGTTTGTTAAAATTATCTGTACACAATCATTCTTTAACTTCCTGGTTTTATTGGCAATTTCTACTCTACCAGTCATGATACAGACAAAGCATACAAAAAACAGTTATTAAAACTGATATCCGTCTAATGCACGCTAACAACCAGCACTTCTGACTTACTTTCTATCAACGAACGAAAACCGAATTAATTAATGATAACAAAAAAGTTTCGTGTGAAAAAGCCTTCTACCGAAAAGAAAAAAAAGTCGTCAGCGGATCACTCATGCAGCAGCGGAAGCGGCAGAAGTTAAAATGGCCCATTATCGGGCACGGCTAACGGACGTATCAACTTGGAAACTTTCCATCACAAAACATATCAGGGCCTCTAACTATCTCGTGATGTAGCAAGAGGCCGGAGTCTTTCACGCGACAAAAGCATTTCGTGGAGACAGGAGAGGAAATCATAAAAAAAAAAAATACTGAGAAGTAATGATAAAAAAAGATAAGGCTACAAAAACAACAAGCTTTCTTTTCATATCGGACCACTGATTGCCCCAAAATCGAAGGGGACAAATATTAAAGACTTTGAGAAGAAGAAAAGGCGAGAGTAACGTTGGAGTAAGCGACAGATTTCTATTTAAAAATGTTGCTGGGCTTATCGAAAACGGCTTAATATTTCAGTTATACGCAGTTGCTTTTACTATATGATAAGATTATATGAATATATATATATATATATATATATATATATATATATATATATAAATATATATATATATATACATATATATATATATATATATATATATATATATATATATATATATATATATATATATATATATATATATACACACACACAAGCACACACGCACATATATACTGTATATACATAATTTAATTATGTATGTTTTACGTGATAAAAATAAAAGCCGAGGAAAAATATTAATACACTTCAAATCTAGATTTCTTTCGAAAAATACGGATCATGAAATCACAAACTATACGAAGTGTGTGTAGAAACGCACGGCCTACTATTAATTATAAACAGATAGCACCTTACGTACTATGTTCAAGCAAGTCTAAGTTTTTCCCACAAGCAAGGCCTCAACTAATCAACTCTCACTTACCAGAACACGATATTACTTTCAGTCTTTCCTACTGAGACAAGCAAAAATAAATTTCCTCAAAGGTCTACGACCTCATAAAATTTGGAGTGAAATAATGGTGATTAAATACAAATAAACTATGGCAACAAACTCAGTGAAATACGTTACATGTAAGCTCACTAATTTCAAACTGGTGTCAATCTGACCTTTGATTCCCTCTTGTGGTAGAACCCTCGCCAAAATTTCTATACAAACCTGACGCGTGGAATATTAATGGACCTATACAGCATTTCGACCTCTTCTATGCATCGGATAGGACCTGCTCACTATGCTTATACATACATGCCATATTCATGCTTATTCCAATATGGCGGATTGATTCGCTAATCTTATTTACCATTAATCTCTTCTCACGATTTTGGTTTCGTATGATCCACTGGGAAAGAATTACACGCAATTAAGAGAGCACATTCATCTAATTTGAAAACCGAATGATTTATGAAATACAATAATTTTACGATATCACTGCGGCCTACTTTTTCTCCCACAGTTTTAAATATAGCTCTTATCGACTAAATATCTTCTTTATTTCAGATATAAATATCAGTAATTTATAGAACGATTTTATTAGTATGTGCTGCAAATACCTTGTGCTTAAAGTAGTGAAGAATTAACTCCAAAACAGAAGAGTCGCAGCCAGTATTACAATAAATGGCAGAATTCTATCCATACACTTCCACGCAGCCAAAACCGTGATTCCAAACGGGGAGAGCCGATGTTGACACGGAGGTTCCTATATTATTGGATTTAGGTGAAAGGGAATTGGGGTGTATCGTGAATGGAACGATAAGAGAGAGAGAGAGAGAGAGAGAGAGAGAGAGAGAGAGAGAGAGAGCGTTGCATTTAAAGGTCATTGTTTATTAAGCAAAAGGGTTGATAACTGGAGTTCTTAAAAATTTAGTATTTTTATGTTACTAGGAGTGGAGTGCACAAGATTACTTTGCTGTATTCAGATGACGACAGGCTTCATCTATTGGTCGTCGCAAGGGTAGTGCTGTCAGTGCATCTCACGTGGTGCACTGTAGGCATTACTAAAGGGTGTTAGCAGCGCCCTTGCGACTCCTAGTTGCTTCTACTTTTTTTAGCCTTTTACCTTACTTTTTAGCCTTTTATTTTACTGGGCACTTTCAGCCATTCAGCGCCGAAGACAGTGGGAAAAAAGGGAATTTGAATGGCTGGACATCGAAGTATAGAGATCCAGAAAACAAAAGAAAGATTGTCCAACACTTTTAACTGTTAATTTTTTGTGTAACTGTTCGGGTTTTCTCCCAGTTCCACCCTTGGATCTTTGTATTTCATTTCTTTTATTTTCTGGATCTCTATACTTTGATATCCAGCCACTCAAGTTCCCTTTTTAGATTTTTGTAAAAGAAAACTCTTGTGCCGGCTTTGTCTGTCCGTCCGAAATTTATTCTGTCCGCGCTTTTTCCGTCCGCTCTCAGATCTTAAAAACTACTGAGGCTAGAGGGCTGCAAATTGGTATGTTGACCATCCACCCTCCAATCATCAAACATACCAAAATTGCAACTCTATAGCCTCAGTAGTTTTGATTTTATTTAAGGTTAAAGTTAGCCATAATCGTGTGTCTGACAACGATACAGGGCAGGCCACTACGGCCGGCTGAGAGCTTCATGGGCCACGGCTCATATAACATTATACCGAGACCACCGAAAAACAGATCTATTTTCGGTGGCCTTGATTATACGCTGTACAGAAAACTCGATTGCGCCGAAGAAACTTCGGGGCATTTTTCACTCGTTTTCAGCCTTCCGCGCTGAATGGCTGATGGCTGAAACTTGGCTTGACAGACTAAGCTTCATGAATCTGTCAACTGATATTCTCATGTTATTTCAAAGGATTGTGACCTGCTGAGAAGCAGATAAAAGACATATTCCAATAGGGATGCATCCAATAAATATAACCTAACATGCCATTCCCTTAACCTCATTACCATAGAAAACCGTGTCCTGACCTGGCCGGGGTATCTATTATCATTTACTTCATCTAAAGACGCCAACCTTGCAAGCTTTCGAAAATAGTTGTGTTCTGGTAAACTGGCGTCACAACAACAAAGGTCAACTGTTCGGCGTGTTGTGAAACACTGTAGATCAATCACTAATAAAGATTATACGTAGTTGGGGATACATGTATAAACTCTTCTATTTACTTAAAATTATACTGTGACAGGCACAATAGGCACAATTCATTTGAAATTCACTGAGTTCAGAGAGGTAATTAAATACCAGATCATTAATTAGTTATGTATTTGTTAACTCCGAAGGATAATTATAACAACGGTCGTAATTTGAAGTGTCACGTTCCGGCCTCCCAAAATAGCACCTCCACACAGAAAATGGGATATTTTGACAATGAAGCTGACCAACCGAATTAATTATCGATTGCAAAATTAATTATATGTGATCTTTTTTCCTGAAATTCCCGTATGCTTGAAAATGCTCTGTTCGGAATTTTTTTATCAGTAACTCGTTAGCACGGTTTGACGTCAGAATGTACATGACGTCATTAGATACATTTGTAACGAAATATAAAAAAAGATAAAATAATACAATTCTATGAAAAAAATTATATATATATATATATATATATATATATATATATATATATATATATATATATAGAGAGAGAGAGAGAGAGAGAGAGAGAGAGAGAGAGAGAGAGAGAGAGAGAACAAGTGTGCGTGACCGTGGATATGCCTCTGGGTGTGCGCGCGCCCTTTACTGGAGTACAACAACTGAGCTATCTTTACTAAGCGATCTAAGCCGTTTAATGTTGAAAGATAAAAACTTCTTACTCTCCACACGAATCACTGGCTTCCTAACGGGCCACTTTAGCGCAGACTGCATGCTCGTTTAACCCACCATCAATATCCCTAAGCGAACTGCCTCCCCTCCTTTGTCATAATCGTTAAACAACCCGAAAGGAATTACAACACCGCTTGCATTAGATACTGTACCAGAGGCCATGATACCAGGTCGATGGAATGACTCTGATTCACTGTTCTCTCGTTGAATGATATTGAATTGAATATAGAATTTAAGCCAAAGGCCAAGCACTGGGACCCATGAGATCATTCAGCGCTGAAACGGAAATTGACAGTAGAAGGTTTGAAAGGTGTAACAGGAGGAAAACCTCGCAGATGCTCTATGGATCAACTGTTAAGAGAGGGTGGACAGTAAGATGGAAGAAAGAATATGAAAGGAAGTACAGTAAAAGGAACGAAAGGGGCCGCAGATAGGGGCCGAAGGCACGCCGCAAAGAACCTTAAGTAATGCCTACAGTGCACCAGATGAGGTGCACTGACGGTACTAACCCCCTACGAGGTCTGTTCTCTCGTGAACGATCAATTTCTATTTCTCGATTTTTATTTATTTTGTCTGTGACATTTTTCTTCGAAAGCTGGATTTGATTTTATGAGATTGAGGCCGCCAAGACAAGCACTGGGGCACTTCGGACTCTCAAGGCTTTAGACAGTGAAAAGAGGAAGTTGTGGTGGTTGGACAGCTAGATAAAGAGATCCAGAAATGAAAGAAGATGAAGTACAATGGTCAAAAGATGAAAATGGGAGAAAATCCAGCAGCTACACCAAGAAGTAATAGTCAGAGAAGTTGGAAAGCAAGACTGAAGACAGGGAGCATGAAAGGAGGCTTAGTAAAAGGCTAAAAGGTTGGTGCAGCTAGGGGCCAGAGGGAAACTGCAAACATTGGCGAATGAAGCTTTGAGCTTTCCTCTTGCAAGTAATTTTAATATTACCCGATCGGAAATATACGAGTCCGGAGTCCTAAATACTTATAAATTTATTCGTCCTATTCGTATGAGCTTCATAACTGCGTCTTTTGCCAGTATTTAAGGAACTTAAAACTCTAGTTCTCTTAATGAATTCCACTATAACACGTATAGTTAGTCAATGGTACGGTTTACTGGTGGGGAGAGAGGGTAATTAAACAGTCTTGCAAAATCCTCATCATCTGAAAATGCAATAAAATGTTTGATTACACTGAAAAGTTCATTATTACGCTAAATTTTCAAAGGCAAATTCCAATTGCTCATATCACCAACATAGCAGACAAGGATGTTTTAACAGTTAATCTTGCTTGCAACCAAAACTATAAATATGAGCCATCTTAGACCAATTAGCAGGAATCCAGGTATCGGGAAACCGAGGTTAAATACCCAGAAAACTGTCAAAGCAAGCGTAAAAAAATACAAGAATGGAAACTAAAAAAAATGATAATATTAAAAAAGTGTGTTTAACTGCTGGCTATGTGTTTCTCAGTCTATAAAAATCATAAGAAAGCCAGCCACATCACGGATATGGTGTTTACCCTTTAAATTTGTTTCATTACAAAGACATTGCAAACGTTCCGACGAAGATTAATTTTTTAGTTTTCTGTACAAGAAAACTATCGAGATGGGTATTTGTCTGTCCGTCCGCACTTTTTCTGTCCACCCTCAGATCTTATAAACTACTTGGGCTAGAGAGCTGCAAATTGGTGTTGATCATCCACCCTCCAGCCATCAAACATGCCAAATTGCAGCCTTCTAGCCTCATTAGTTTTTGTTTTATTTAAGGTTAAAGTTAGCCATGATCGTGCGTCTGGCACCGCTATAGGTGCCAACAACACAGGCCACCACCGGGCCGTGGCTGAGAGTTTCATACAGCATTATACGCTATACAGAAAACTCAAACCGCTTGTCATTCATGTACACCCAATCATCATATCAACACTTCCTCTATTACATCTTACCTGATACCCCGTTATATTGCCGGATAAATAAAACATGACAAAATAGTGTTTAGCTCATAACAACTTCAACGGTGAATTAAAACTATCCCATTACAAAATAGTGTTTAGCTCATAACAACTTCAACGGTGAATTAAAACTATCCCAGTCTTAATTTAGAATAAAATACCAGCAGCATAAAGCAAAAGGAGGCTGAGCATGCCAATTCTGTCCTTCCTGATATGAGGGTAGTCTTAACTGGAAGCACATATATATATACATATATATATATATATATATATATATATATATATATATATATATATATATATATATATATATATATATATATATATATATATATATATATATATATATATATATATATATATATATATATATATACAAATAATATGAATTAATATCAATTCACGCTACTTGGGAATATCCCCGATGGGGAGTTAACACCGAAGGAGAATTTTTAAAGTGATAAATGGATCGGAACCGCCGTCGAATGGAGTCGCCGCAAGTTACCGTGTCGAGGGGTCTCGTGGCTCAATGGTTTGACCGTCGAATGGACTCGCTGGAAGTTACCGTGTCGAGGGGTCGAGACCCTCCGATCCATTTATCACTTTAAAAATTCCCTTTGGTGTTAACTCCCACCGGGGATATTCCCTGAAGTAGCGTGAATTGATATTGCGACATTTGTAGCTTCATGAATGTATATAAATCACGGAGTGATAAAAATTTCATATATATATATATATATATATATATATATATATATATATATATATATATATATATATATATATATATATATATATATATATATATATATATATATATATATATATACATATTGGTATGTATGTGTATTTGTGTGTATCCATGTATATGAATATGGGTATACATATGGAAAAGGGAAGTGAATGGCTCAGTGTGTGCAGAGGGAAGTCTACATACTGCAGATGAGCCCTCTGTGTAGCACTATGGAGTGGCTATTGTGCTGTTTTTCTGCACGGGAGTTCATACACGACTCTGCAGGAGAGGAAGTGAAATATGGCGCTGGTACTTTTTTTTGTCTCCTGGTGTTAGAGTAAACGGCACAGTAAAGAAAATAAATATAATTTTATTCATATATATATACATACATATATAAATAAAATATATATACACAAACACCCATATACACACATACACACACATATGTGTGTGTGTGTGTCTAGATAGACAGACAGATAGGTAGAGAGATAGGAAAAACCAATCCTGTTTTAAAGTTGGACGAATTTTGTTATGTCCGTGTACGTATTTGTTATTGTATAGTAGCAGACTCCATTAAGGGCCATAAAATATTCAATAAATAACCTTTAAAACTCACAAAAAATATTCATAAGAGACATTTAGGAAGGAGGGTCAAAGACCACTTGAATAGAGGCCCCATCTCCTTCCAAATCCTTTGTAAATCTTCCGTCTCATTGGAGCCATACTACGAAATATTTCCCCAGATATTTTGGGCCACTGACAAGAACATTCAACAGTCCCCTATCCCTCACCCCTTATACCCCCTACCTATCTCCCCACCCCCTTTCTTTGAAGTAGAGGTATACTATCAAGGGGGAAGGATGGAGAATATGTGGTCGTGTTTCACTCTGATGATTTGGGCCGTTTGCTTTTAGATTAGTCACTGACGGAGGTCATTGAACCTTACGTAAGCAATCGTGACGTCACTTCTCCCATTTTCAGTTCCTCGTTGGGCGAGCGGGTTCCGTTCTCAGCTAGCACTCTGCTGGCCGCGAGTTCGAATCTCCGACCGGCCAACGAAGAATTAGAGGAATTTATTTCTGGTGATAAAAATTCATTTCTCGCTATGATGTTGTTTGATTCCACCATAAGCTGTAGGTCCAGTTGCTAGGTAACCAATTGGTTCTTAGCCACGTAAAGTAAATCTAATCCTTCGGGCCAGCCCTAGGAGAGCTGTTCATCAGCTCAGTGGTCTGGTTAAACTAAGGTATACTTAACTTTTTCTCCCATCTTCGGGTCTCACAGATATTCGGCACCGATTGGACCGATTTCAAGTGACCAGAATGCTGAACAAAACTTAAACACGAGGAACTTTAAAAAGTGGATCTTTCAGTGTTTGTGATTTCTACCCACTTTTAGTTTTTGTGATTTTTAAATAAACTAAAAATTCACTTTTTTGATGACGAGAAAGATAAAAGAAAATGGAAAAAGGAAGAAGGTTCCGTGAAAATCGTTACTGATCATTCAGGCAGCAACAGAGGCAGCGGAAGTTGGGAGTTAAAACACCCTATATCATCGGGGCACCGCCAACAGACATATCCACCTCGAAACTTTCCGACGCAAAACATATTAAAGCTGCAACTATCTCGGCCACGGCTGAGACTGAAGTCTTTAACGCGACCCGGAAAATGACAGAGACGGAGGAGACAAGGAAAAGAAGAATAACAAACTTTCAAAGGCTATACGAGTTTGTTATATATATATGTATATATATATGCATGTTTTATACATATTTATAACACATATATGTATATATATAACATGCATATATATATATATACATATAAATATATATATTAACATATATATATACACACACACATATATAATATATATACATATGCACTGAAGAAAAACAAACGAAAGGTATACTTCTTGACCAGCTCCACTTTATTTAGATACCCAAGTACATGCGTGTCTGGGAAAAAGTGACCACAATACTGTATTTATGCCTTTATACCTTTTGTTTCGTATTTCCACATGGCACCTTTCCGCACAAGCGCGCGAACACACATACACATCTATGTTAATGAAACAGGCGACGAAATGAAACAAGAGAATAAGTTATGTGATTTGAACTCATATCTAAGATGCTTAGGAATTACAGGTACGCAGCATTACCGACGACCATATTGTAAAGAACTGACTTCTGCTCTGTAAGCGTAACTCATTCATCTTGGATGTGAGTTCAAATCACTAGGCCTGATATTTCTCTCATTTTATTGCCAGTTACATTATCATACGTATTATATATATGCATACTGATTGAAAAAATGTTAAAATAACACACTGAGCCCTATATGTACACACACACACACACACACACATATACTGTATATCTATACTGTAAATCTATATATATATATATATATATATATATATATATATATATATATATATATATATATATATATATATCACCAGTGCCTCCAACGATGACGGAGTTGACATATTTCTGCTTTTAAATTGTATTTGTAATGTATCATGTATATAGCTTGTAAATGTTCAGTGCTCAATCTAGGCAAGGAAAAAATTGTAAAAGTATAAACGATCCTTTGCACTATTCTAAGATACAAAGGAAAACGAGCACCGGTGAACTAAATGAGACTAATTTTTAATATATATGTTTACAATTTACCAATTTGACCTGATTCATACACAGTGGCTTGTATAAGCAGCAATGAATCATATTTCACTGGATAAGAAATATATATTATTATTATCAGGAATGACTTCAGATTAGGTGACTGAAGATTCTAAGAGTTCCAAGAAGTAACCCTATGGCGATTATTCTTGGTAATTTCGTCTCTTGTTCTTCCTCTGTGGTATTTTTCTAAGGATGCAATGCCTATATACATTACAAGGAGTTGCTGAAATGCTGAATTCAGTTTATTTCTTTGCTAATAGATCAGTAGCCCTGAAAGACTTTATTAAGGGTGTTTGCAGCGTCCGTTTGGATCCTAGCTGCTCCAACTTCTTAGTTTTTTACTTTGCCTACTTTCCTGCTTTCTTTCTTCAGTCTCTCTAATTATAATTCTTCTTGTGATAGTGGAGTTTTCTCCCAGTTCCGCCTTTAGATCCTTGTACTTCCTCTTTATCTTGCTATCCAACAACACCAACTCCCCCTTTTCATTGTCTTAAGATCTGAATGGGTGAGAGTTCCAGAGTGCTTGGCTAGACGGCCTAAGTTTCATAAAATCAAACAAAATCAGTTACATGTTAACAGAAATGGATATTGTTATGAGAATGATCTGAGTTATCAATGACATAAGAAATATTGGCCTCAATTATGGCTTGTCGTGTTCGACAATAACACCTGAACCAAGATAACCCTTGTTGTTACCACTGAAGTCACCACTGATGTTTAATCTACCAGGCAATCAATAATAGTGTCTCCTATTTCGAGTTACAATAGACTCCAAACATTCCTACATTAATTATGAAGAACACTTTGCGACAAAATTTCACAGTAGTTCTTAACTTGTTTAATTTATATATATTATATATATATATATATATATATATATATATATATATATATATATATATATATATATATATATATATATATACATACATACATACACACACACACACACACACACATATATATATATATATATATATATATATATATATATATATATATATATATATATATATATATATATAATGCCTTGCTTCACAACATTACAATGATATTCTTGTGAGTAAAGGTAGGTTAACAGAACTTTAGAAAGAGGATCTCTATCTTGAGATCATTTCTAGAGACAGGCAATTCAAAAATAAAATCTGATCAGAGTTGAAGCCATGACACAGAAGGTAAGAAATTTGAAAACCCCATTTACATAATCAAGAAATAAATATATACAAAAGTTAAAATCTGCAGTCCCCACGACATGGGGTCACAATATCAGCTGGGAAGGGGAAGAGATTGGGGATTTTATCTCTGAAATTAAGGAAACAAAGAAAAAAAAGAGGGAAAGATGAAATAAAGACGAAATCATTGGCCTTATAACCCGCCAAACATTTGCAGCTTTCTAATTAGACTGTCCAACGGATCATGAAAAAACAGGAAAATTGACATCAAAAGTGACTGAATGCGCAAAGCGTTTATAAGACAAGAAAGACCACAAACACTTTTCATAAGACGACCTCAGATAACCAATCAAGAAAAAGCAATAGATATTTTTAATGTATATGAAAGCTGCCGATGGCCAGGGCTATAAAAAATTTAACAATGCTGAGTTTCATTTTTGCTTCTCTGCAAAATAAAGCTATTGAGATGGATTTGTCTGTCCGTCCGGACTTTTTTCTGTCCGCCCTCAGATCTTAAAAACTACTGAGGCTAGAGGGCTGCAAATTGGTATGTTGATCATCCACCCTCCAACCATCAAACATATCAAATTGCAGCCCTCTAGCCTCAGTAGTTTTTATTTTATTTAAGGTTAAAATTTGCCATAATCGTACTTCTGGCACCGCTATAGGTACCAACAATACAGGCCACCACAGGACCATGGCCGAGTTTCATGGGCCGCGGCTAAGAGTTTCATGGACCGTGGCTGAGGCCACCAACGGACCGTGGTTGAGTTTCATGGGCCGTAACTGAAAGTTTCATACACCATTATACGCTGTACAGAAAACTCGATTGTGCCAAAGAAACTTCGGCACATTTTTTACTCGTTTATTTTGCATGTGTCATCACTGATAAACTATAAGCTAGTGGAATAATTTTAAGCTCTCAAATATACAACTAGCAACTTTATCTATAAAATCTACAAATATATTAAAATTTAATACAGAATATTATTAAATATGCATACGCTGGGTTTGGGGATTGAATCAAGCAAACATGTTACACGTTGGCTCATTGCGAATTGATGCAAATCTGAGCTTAACCTCCCTAAACTACCCGCGGTAGGATATTTACCTTTTTTTTCTCTCTCTCTCTATTTTCACGTGTGCAAAAACAATGGAATTAAACAACATTTCAGGATATAGCCTATATGGTTTTTCAGGCTACAGTCACTACGGGGTAGGCTATTTCAGGCTCTATGACCTGCTGTTTCAATCAGAACGATTAGGTGCAGGAGCTCGCTCTGTGAATTAGATCTGTTTTCAGACTTACCTCAGTGAACAAGATTTCTTCCGGAAATACAAAATTATGCTATAAAATGAATTAGGAATTTGAACAAAATGATAGAAATGAGTGTAATCTCACGCACATATACAGAATATGACTGTTTGTTTCTTCAAATTGAACAAATGCATACACTCACGCACATATACAATATTTATATGTACATATATATATATATATATATATATATATATATATATATATATATATATATATATATATATATATATATATATATATATATATATAGCATATATATATATATATATATATATATATATATATATATATATATATATATATATGTGTGTGTGTGTGTGTGTGTGTGTGTGTGTGTGTGTGTGTGTGTATGCAGTTGTTCAATTTGAAGAAATAAACAATCAATTTCTAGATTACACTCATTTTATCGTCTGTTCAAATTCCTAATTCATTCTATAGCATAGCTTTGTATTGCCGGAATACATTAATTATATTATCTATTCAAAACTGTATTTCTAACCATTTATTGCACAGATCGGTACAAGAAAATGAAATGGAAATCAAAACAGAACAGTTACAGAACTAGCATTACAGCAGATAAAAGAGTCACATCATGATTTCCAGGCAGCTGACACGATGATTCGGGAGAGGAGGAAACTGAGAGAGAGAGAGAGAGAGAGAGAGAGAGAGAGAGAGAGAGAGAGAGAGAGAGAGAGAGAGAGAGAGAGAGAGACTTAGAAAAAAAAATAGAGGCAGATTTCACTTGAATGCCGCATGAAGGCTCGTGTGTTAATTAGGCAAGCGGGGTGATGACGACTGAGATTAGAGATGAAGAGCATTTGTGTTGCATGTTTGAAGGGCACTGAAGAGCACGAAGAGCTCTCAGCCGTATTTGTTAACGATCTCCTCCTCCTCCTTTCCATTTCAACCTACTCCATCCAAAACTGACGACACAGTAAAAAGCTTTCCAAAAATCCGGTTTTAGAAAACGTGGATGACTAACCGCTGGCTGTGGAGAAAGGAAGAATTTGTAAGCTTATCATTCCACTTAAGCCTACAGTGGTGCTGTCGCCAGCACAATAAACCCGATTAACTGAAGCTTACTGAGTCAGGTCTGCTAATTAAATGTAAACTCATTAATTAGTCACTGGCTTGTTAGCTGACAAAGATCCGAATGGGTGGTAATTCGAATGTTAATTTTCAGTGAAAATCGACTAAAGTCTGTCTTTATATGTATATATATATATATATATATATATATATATATATATATATATATATATATATATATATATATATATATATATATATATATATATATGTATGTGTATGTATATTTATATATACATTTTTATATATATATATATATATATATTATATATATATATATATATATATATATATATATATATATATATATATATATATATATATATATATATATATATATATATATATATATATATAATATGTATATCATTGACAGCGAAATAAAGCCACTATTTGTAACAGTGCATAGACCAATAATAAGTTACATATTAATGAGAAACTTGATTAGAAGCATAGCTCACATTATTGTTATGAGTAAATATCGATAAAAATAAAAAAAACTGAAACAAGACTAGCTTCCATTTATACACACACAAAATAAACGCTTCCATATTCATATGTGTGTGGGTGTGTGTGTGTGTGTGTGCGCAAGCGCGAATCTTGTGTGTGTGTGTTCCTAATACAATTGTAGGCACAAAGAACATGATATAAATTTCATACGCCGTTTATTTACCCAGGATAAACCCAATCATTCTTCTAACAAAGCATTCACAATTTGTTTCCAGATTTAGAAAAGACCTTTGTAGATGAATTGCCATGCGAGTGTATAATAAACGTCAATATACAGTCCAACGGAAAAATGAACACATCGGGCAACGGGATGCTTGTGCTAAAATGCTATCGAAAAACTAAACAAAATGGAAATGATCGGACATTAGGCAATTAGGGCGCATAACATTTAACAAGTAAAACATGCGCCGAAGTTTCTTCGGCGCAATCGAGTTTTCTGTACAGCGTGTGGTGCTGTATGACACTCTTATCTACGCCCAGGCAGTTGCTCCCCAGATGCCGTCCAGTGTAGGTGCGTCGGCGACGCCTCCGGAAAGTGCTGTCAGACGCACGATCCATGGCAAACCTTAATCATAAATAAAATAAAAAACTACTGAGGCTAGAGGGCTGCAATTTGGTATGTTTGATGATTGGGGGGTGGATGATCAACATAGCAATTTGCAGCCCTCTAACCCCATTATTTTTGAAGATCTGAAGGCTGACAGGAAAAGTGCAGACGGACAGACAAAGTCACTTCAATAGTTTTCTTTTACATAAAACTAAATATCCAAATGAAATCTACAATTATTTTACCTCAGTTTGACGGAAATGTTTTCGAATTAGCATTGGGAAGTCTAGAATTTTACAATACCGAATACATTTTACAGCTGCAGTTTACAAGGTGTTTGTTCCCAACGTGATTATATATTCCTCTCGGCCTCTAAACACAGTCCGCCAAATATTATTAAAAATTTTCATCCGACCAATTTCCTGTTACCCCATTAATGAGGAAAATATAAAATAAAAACAAACGCCAATAACATCGACATACTTGATGCTGAATCATCAGCGGTTAGTTTACAGCTAATAGAAAAATAGCGCCGGTTATCCTCTTTCCTATTAGTAATCCGGATGGTGGCATTACAAAAAATGATTCTGCATTTTCATGAGGCAGCGCGAGAGCGATGTAATTCTCACCAAACGTTTGTTTTGCGGTTTAGTGGCAGCGTTTATATTCCATGATGCCGATTGATCCTGTAGCTAAGCCACTCAAGTCTAATGTGGTTTTAGCACTGGGCAGCAATTGTCGGCTAAACAACGATAAACAAAAAAAGAAAAATATGAAAAGCTAAGGATAAACTTAGGGATAAACTTATTTTTCAAGGATATAGGTATATGTATGGTTAAAACTTCGTACACTGACCATGAGGAAATTTTGGCACTGCACGATATCACATCAGTTCACGTCAATTTACCTCTTTCTCTGAACGTAGACTTCAGTCCAGAACCTCGCATACACAAATTCATAAGCCGTATACACGTATACATAAATTCCCCTACAATACCTAAAGTTTCTATTTTTATTTTTTCGACTGTACCGTGCTATTAAATGGATCACTAAATGAACAATCTTCGTTACTTAAGAATTGTAAGGGAATTAATATTCTTCCACCGTTTTAATATCCACATCAAGAAGTTGACAATGATTTCAAGATTTTCACTTGATATCTATAATAATAAAATCCGAGTGGATCGTGTTTGTCCGCCCCGGGTGGGGGCGGGGTAGGTAGGGGATCGGGAAGGTAGGGGAGACGGCAGCGCTGGGTTACAGCGCGCTCAAGCTTGTCTAGTAATAATTATCCCTTCAAGTAACTTTTCTTTAATTCCTCCTTATACGATGAATCATACCCAATCCAGTCCACTCCATACTATGGGGAGAGGAGGTTGGATTTTAATCAAGAGAAAAATTGAAATGAGAATATGGATAAAAAGTACAAAAGTGACCCAATTTAGCTAATACACGGTAATTAAAGGTTTATGGTTTCCTGAAATGACTTGTATTTTCGCCCCAATAACTCCGACCTGTTTGTTAAAAGTGTACGTAAAGTCCCTATCAGCCCACGATTTATCCGTTCGTGTGTGTGTGTGTGTGTGCGTTTGTGTTAACGGAGGCCATCAAGACGAATAAAAGAAGCCAATAAATTCCGGTCAGTCGACGCCTCCTTAAGAAACAGGAAAGGAGCCAATAAGAACACAAGTAAACATCAGGTATTCACTAAAGAGTTTCGGGAGGAGAGAAAAGGATCGCTTGAATGGCGGCCATTCTCCCTCCACCGCCTTTCTAAATCTTCCGCCCCATTGGCGCCTTAACACAAAACCCTCACAACTGATATTTCAGGTCATTGGGAAGAACGTTCTCCTTTGAACCTCCTCCATTTTGAGAGGGGGAAGAGAAGTGGGAGGGGGCTCGGAAGGAGTGGTTTCACTGCCTATGATTTCACAACCTGACTTTTGAAGAGAGTAACAAGGGCCAGTGAGTCTAGCAGCATTGTGACGTCATAATTTCTATTTTTTTTACGTAGTTAGGCAAAATATATTCAAGTAAATACGATCTATTACGATGCTGATAAAATTCACATGGGAGCAACTGCATAAAAATTCAGTGCTTACGTATCAGACTGGTAGTAATTATTCAAACTATGAATTTTACTAAAAGGAACGAATCTGACTTTTCTAATTACCGAAAAAAAGGGAAACGCCTCCTATGGAGATCCTAACCAAATCGCTCTAGGGAGCAGAAGACAAGCAGCAGAAGTTGGAAGTTAAAATAGCCTATTATCGGGCACCACCGACGGACACATCCGCATCTAAACTTTCCAACGTAAAACATAAGCGAACTGTAACTATCTCATAGCATGGCAGAGGCCACAGATCTTAACGCGACCCTGAAAATGATGGGAACAAATGGGGGGGGGAGGGAGGAGGATCTAAAGAGGAAATCTATAAGCATACTTAAGATATGTTAATGAGAGAGAGAGAGAGAGAGAGAGAGAGAGAGAGAGAGAGAGAGAGACGTTGGTTAAAAAAAAAGCAATTTCACTTGAATGCCGCATGAAGGCTCGTGTGTTAATTAGGCAAGCTGGTTGATGACGACTGAGATTAGAGATGAAGAGCATTTGTGTTGCATGTTTGAAGGGCACTGAAGCGCACGAAGAGCTCTCAGCCGTATTTGTTAACGATCTCCGCCTCTTTTCCATTTTCCATTTCAACCTACTCCATCCAAAATTGACGACACAGTAAACAAGTAAAAAATGAGCCGAAGTTTCTTTGGCGCAATCGAGTTTTCTATACAGCTATAATCAAGGACACCGAAAAAGATCTATGAGCCGCGGACCAGGAAAATTTAACCACGGCCCGGTGGTGTCATGTCCTATATTATTGCCAGCTGCACGATTATGGCTAACGTTAACCTTAAATAATATAAAAACTATTGAGGATAGAGGGCTGCAATTTGATGATTGCAAGATGGATGTTCAACATACCAATTTGCAACCCTGTAGCCTCAGTAGTTTTTAAGATCTGTGGACGAACAGACAAAATCGGCACAATAGTTTTCTTTTACAGAAAACTAAAAGCTTTCAGAACTGCGTTTGGGAAACGTGGATGACTAACCGCTGGCTGCACAGAAAGAAGAATTTATAAGCTTATCATTCCACTTAAGCCTACAGTGGTGCTATCACCAACACAATAAACCCGATTAACCGAAGCTTACTGAGTCAGGTCTGCTAATTAAACGTAATCTCATTAATTAGTCACTGACTTGTTAGCTGACAAAGATCAAAAGTGGTGGTAATACAGAATGCTATTATCAAATGAAATTCCATTTACGATAGTCTTCCTTATTATATATATATATATATATATATATATATATATATATATATATATATATATATATATATATATATATATATATATATATATCTTCTTCTTCTTTAACGTGCTTTTTTCCATTTTTGTATATGCCTTCTTTTGAAGGACTTTTGATTTATATATATATATATATGTATATACCCGACCCAACGCCCTTTCTTCCCAGCAGCGAGTTGTTGCGCGGGTAGGTCGAGATGAGATATGTTTTTAGAAGGTGTTGTAGTGGCTTTGTTTTGTGTGTATTTAGTCTGTAACATCCATTTGTTTTTTTAGCAAACCTATGATTACATACATAATCCCGGGATGTCTAATGAATAGCAAAGTGTCCCCTCTCTGATCAGTCGGCTGCGGATTTGAACCCGCGCCACAGACCTCTACGAAATATCGAGGCTCCATATATATATGTATATGTATATATATGTATATATATGAATGAATAAATATATATATATATAATATATATATATATATATATATATATATATATATATATATATATATATATATATAAATGTGTGTGTGCACGCATGAGTCTTATATGTGTGTTCCTAAAAAATTGTGGGCGCAAAGAGACATAGTTATAAACTTCATACACCGTTTATTCAACTAGAATAAATCCAATAATTCTACTAACAAAGCATTTACATTTTGTTTCCAGATTTAGAAAAGACCTTTTCAAATAAAATGCCTTGCGAGTGTATAATTAGAATCTCTGAACGGAAATTTACTGTCCATCGGAATAATCAAAACAAGGCCCAAAGAAAGCATCGCACAATGGGATACTGGTAATTAATAGTTACCCGAAAAACTAAGCAAAATGAAAATGACCGCACATCAGACAACATGACTTATTAACATTCGGAAATCCAAATGAAATGCGAAAGTATTTTACCTCCGTTTGACGAAAATGTTTTTGAATTAGCAGTGGAAAGAGTATGATTTCACAATACCGACAGTTTACACTGTAGTTTCCAAACACTGTTCGTTGCCAACGTGATTGTAGTTTCCCCTCGGCCTCTGAACGCAATCCGCTCAATATCATCAAAATTTTCATCCGACCAATTTACTCATATGTATCAATGTGGAAAAAAATAAAAATAAACACCAATAATATCACCATACTTGATGCTGAATCATCAGCGGTTAGTTTACAGCTAATAGAAAAATAGTGCCGGTTGGCATTAACAAAAACTGACTGAATTTTCATGAGGCATCGCGAGAGCGATGTAATTCTCACTAAATGTTTGTTTTGTGGTTTAGTGTCAGCGTTTATATTCCATGACGCTGACTGATCCCGTGGGCTAAGCCACTCAAGCCTAATGTGGTTTTAGCACTGGGCTTCAATTGTTGGCTGAATAGCAAAAGAAAAAAAAATTAAGAGGCAGGGATAAACTCTTTACTAACGATAAAGGTACAGTTAAAACTTCTTACATTAACCGAGAAGACATTTTTTGCATTGCATGGTACCACATAATTTCTCGAAATGCAGACTAAAGCCCAGAACCACACATACACTTATTGTTTATATATATACACACATAGTTCCCTAAAGTACAAACACAATCGTTAAGCAGTTTTTATATTGTATAACGAGGCGGCGAGTAAGAGGCAGAGTCAAGATGTATTCTAATTTACTGATACAAAACCTCTGACAAGTCAAGAACCCTTGCGAGCGGAAAAGTAGAATTTGACATTAGAAGAAAACGGAGGGACGCATAATATAAAGTCAGATGTGTTTTCTCACACCTGAAGAATGGTTAACGAGTCTACGTACCAATCAGGAAGAGGTTTCAAATACATATGGTTAGAAAGCTTGCAATGCCTTACATACATTAGTAATTACAGTTCTGACAAGGCCATAAAGTGTCTTCTGGAAAGTGCATAAAAGATCGCTTGAGTCAGGAGCGCTGGATCTGTTTCCTGAGAGTCTCGGTGCGTCAAGTAGATTTTTGTTTTAAAGTTAGGGTGGTCTGTGGGTCCCGGCGACAACTCTGGACCTAAAAATTGCACCTACGGATCACTAATTGCGCAACGTTCCACACACACACACACACACACATACACTGTATGTATGTATATATATATGTGTGTGTGTGTGTGTGTATTTACACTACTTGGATAATTTAAGGAAATCAATAATCTTCCACCGTTCTAATATCCGAATCAAAGAGCTGACAACGATTTCCATGTTGTTCACTTGATATGTCGTAATAATTGTCATACGCTCAGAAGATTCTTAAAGTCTATTCTTTTCTTCATACTTAAACGATGAATCTTAAAATAATCCAGTCCAATCCACAATACAAGACAAGGTGGTTGGATTTACATCGGAGAAAAATGGAAATGAGAGTATTATGGATCAAAAGTACAAAAGTGATTACAAATTTTGCTAATATGTAGTAATTTATGGTTTATGGTTTCCTGAAATGACTTTTAATTTCGACCCCAATAACTCAGACGTGTTTGTTGAAAGTGTAAGTATAAGCCCCTGCCAGCCCATGGTTTACCCGTTCGTGTGTGTGTGTGTGTGAGAGAGAGAGAGAGAGAGAGAGAGAGAGAGAGAGAGAGAGAGAGAGAGAGAGAGAGAGAGAGGTAACCGAGACCATCAAGACGAATAAAAGAAGCCAATAAATTCCGGCCAGTCGACGCCTCCTTAAGAAACAGGAAAGGAGCCAATAAGAACACAAGTAAACATCAGGTATTCACTAAAGAGTTTCGGGAGGAGAGAAAAGGATCGCATGAATGGCGGCCCTTCTCCCTCCACCGCCTCTCTAAATCTTCCGCCCCATTGGCGCCTTAACACAAAACCCTCACAACTGATATTTCAGGTCATTGGGAAGAACGTTCTCCTTTGAACCTCCTCCATTTTGAGAGGGGGAAGAGAAGTGGGAGGGGGTTGGAAAGGAGTGGTTTCTGAAATCTGTGATTTCACAACCTGACTTTTGAAAGACAGTAACAGTGACGTCATAATTTCTAATTTTTTTTTAACGTAGACAAAATATATTCAAGTAAATATGATCTGTCACGATGCTGATAAAATTCACAGGAAGGCTGTTGTAAAAATAATGAATGCTTATGAATAAGGCTGGCAATAACCGTCCAGTTTATGCATTTTCCTATAATGAACGCAGCAGATTTCTTTAACAAAGAAAAAAAATTGTTAAAAAAGAAAGGAAAAAGGAAACACCTCCTACGAAAATCCTAAGGAAATCGCTCGGGGAGGGGGGCGGGGCTGGCAGAAGACAAGCAGCAGAAGTTGGAAGTTAAAATAGCCTATTATCGGGCACCACCGACGGACACATCCGCATCTAAACTTTCCTAAGCAAAACACATACGACCTGTAACTATCTCATAGCATGGCGGAGGCTACAGATCTTAACGCGCCCCTGAAAATGATGGGAACAAAAGGGGTGGGGGGATCTAAAGAGAAAATTTAAAAGCATACTTAAGATATGTTAATGCTTGAGAGAGAGAGAGAGAGAGAGAGAGAGAGAGAGAGAGAGAGAGAGAGAGAGAGAGAGAGAGAGAGAGAGAGAGATTCTGAGGAAACAGGGAGAGTGGTTGAAGAAAGAAATAATGCCTTAACCTATGGGTTTTTATATTTTTGCTACTTAATACTTACATAAATAAAGATGACTAAAAATATATCTGACTCATTGCTGTTACTGAAATGCAATTCTGCAATTGAACTCATGCATACACACATTAGGATAAATAAAAACAATGAAACATACTGCGACTTGTAAATACAGTACACGCCCATACACATACACATGCACACAGAAACACTTACACAGAAGCATTCTCATCAAAACATTGCAAACAGCTAATCACACCGCCCTAAATAGAGAGAGACCAGATAACGTTCTCTATTTGGGTAAGAGAAAACACAAACAAACCACCTACTTAGACTTGCACAGAGAACCTTATGCATGAACACACAATAAACAAAGCTACATGAACGATCGCACACAAAGGTATTTCACTGATCTCCCAGATCGAGGACTCCCACTTCCATCAAGTATGTATTTAGTGGCTGATTTGGCCCTTCGAAGCCGAATCTCCATTTCAAAGGAAGGGCCGAGCGCCAATTCAGTCAAAACAGACGGACAGATAATCGCCAAAATGGATACAGGCTAATTAGGGTCATAACTGGATGTGACCTCCCCCACTTAAAATCTGGTGCGACGACTCTTGTGTGATAGAAGATGGAATATACAATTTAGGCCGAAGGCCAAGCACTGGGACATGTGAGGTCATTCAGTGCTGAAAGGAAAATTGATAGTAAGAGATTTAAAAGGTGTAACAGGAGGAAAGCCTTTCAGTTCCACTATGAAACAATAATTAGAAGAGGGTGGAAAGTAAAATGGAAGAAAGAATATGAATGGAGGTAAAGTAAAAGAAATGAAAGGGGTTGCAGCTAGGGGCCGAAGGGACGCTACAAAGAACATTAAGTAATGCCTACAGTGCACCGTGTAAGGTGCACTGACGGCACTAGCCCCCCACGGGATGACTCTTTTGTGGTTCATTCATTCATTTCTGCCATCGGAGGAACTCAAAAGGTTGAGAGAGAGAGAGAGAGAGAGAGAGAGAGAGAGAGAGAGAGAGAGAGAGAGAGAGAGAGAGAGAGAGAGAGCAGGATTTCTGAAGTATCGGGGTTTCAAAAGAGGACGGAGAATTATCCTATGAAGGATGCTTGCCCTATGACACATCGACAAACTTGGACGTATTTTTATCAATGGTCTAGTATTCCTTATTATCCTAATGAAAATCATATACAGTTAAAAAAATCTGATCACAAAAATTCTCGTCAAAAAGTATGTCATGAGAGAGAGAGAGAGAGAGAGAGAGAGAGAGAGAGAGAGAGAGAGAGAGAGAGAGAATCCACAAACATTACGAGTTTTTTAACGCCCTAGTATTCTTTATTACATTAAGGAAAAATTATATACAGTTCTAAAAGTCAGTCAGATCACAAAAATTCTCATGAGAGAGAGAGAGAGAGAGAGAGAGAGAGAGAGAGAGAGAGAGAGAGAGAGAGAGAGAGAGAGAGAGAGAGAGAATATCGACAAATAAAATGCTTTGCTATTTTCAAAATTTCCTTCAGATGCATCATCCTCAACCAAAAACTGGGCCACGAAGACAACTTATCAAAGCAGAAAAATCTGTCTTGTTAGATTATATCTTATTTTATGCATGGGAAAATAAAAAACTTTAAGGAGGACATCTTGAAAAAATATATTTAAGCAAATGTAAGAATACTGGGTTCGCAATCTACACACATCACATGACCAAGAGAATTCACTGTCTTGTGGCCAACCAAAGGACATAGTCCCACACTTTGGAAGCTCCTTTAATGTTACTTTCAATTATATTTTTATACGTAATACGCTAGATAATAATTTACTCTGATATTTCCAAGCAAGAATCATATCATTAATGAACTCTATAACTCTGAGCCGCTCAGATAAAATCAACAATATTTCCCCCCAAAAATAAAAGACTGTAAAAGATTCAACAACTACTGTTATCACATGAAAACCTATAATTTGTATATATACTGTATACGGTAACAACAATTAGAGAGGTTCCGAATTCAGCTCATTTTCCATACCTGAAACTATGGGCTTTGCCTGCCTACATAACCGTGGTGGAGTATTTACGAGAATTTACTTATATTTTTCACCTGCGGAATAGTAACGGACTTACGTGTAATGGCAATCCTATTTTTTTTTTTTTTTTACCCAGCTGCGTTACATTATAACGAATAGGGTACACGCTTTCAGCATAAAGGCCAAATTCTCAATAACCTGGTTTCAATAAGGATTTCAACCGGTAACACGTTTCATATCATATTTCTGCATATTTCTTGCTTTTCAGTAACATGCTACAGATTAAACTAAAATCTTTCACTTTTATAATTCATTAGGAGAAACAGTAAATTTCCATTTAACTGAATTATAAATTTCAATACACAATATAAATAAACTTTTTTCATATCAGCTACTAAATATGCATTGATGTGAGGTAGCAAAGGTTTATTCTTGATGCTATTTATACCAGTAAAATCAATAATACCTTGTTTTTGAAACTGCGAAAGAATAAATCAAATTGAGAACAGTTAAAAAACCACTCCTACTTCATAATACACAACCCTTAATGATTTCCAAATACCACAAAATTTATTTATTTACATTTTTTTTTACACGGGGTTAGTATGGGCAGGAGTTTGGAAATGGATATATATGGTAACACGATTAATTGGAATGATTCATAGAGAGAGAGAGAGAGAGAGAGAGAGAGAGAGAGAGAGAGAGAGAGAGAGAGAGAGAGGGGGTGGGCAGCAGAATTCCCTTTAACGCGTCATTCAGACTTCCGTGCTAATTAAGCAAGCAGCGTGAGGACGGCTGTGCTTGGAGGCAAAAAGTATGTTTGTGTTGCGTTGCTGGAGGACACTGATGAGTAGAAGAGCACTTTGCCGCATTCATCGATGATCTACTCCATCTATTTCCATCCAATTCATCCGAGTCGTTAGCGCCCTAAGCTTTCGGAAATACGTTTCTGCGAACCGTGGTTGATCGAGATCACTGGCGCCGTGGAAAAGGGTTGTTCATAAAATGGAGGTTCATCGTGTTTTTGCCTAAAACGATACTACGGTTTCCACGACGAGATTATTAATTGAAGCTCGTCGAGCTGGTTCACTTATTCAATATGAATTTATTAATTAGACTATCAAATTGTTAACTACGACATATAGATGTAGAAAAGGAAGATAATTCGACAGGTGATGTTTTTGCCCCAAGGAAATCGGCCCCCATACTAATTAAAATGTCACTGATTGGTCTCAAAATCGAGGTAACCAATTACCTAAGACTTCGAGTCGTCTAAAACTCTCAGAAATAATCACATTTTTCTTCAGTAACTTGTTTCGAGCGAAACAAACAGAAATGGAGGTTCATCGTGTTTTTGCCAAAAGCGATGCTATGGCTTCCACGACAAGAATATTGATTGAGGCTCACTGAATCTGGTTCGCTCATTAAATATGAATTAGTTAGATACGAAGTTGTTAACGAAAAGTAGGGTAATTCAACATGGATTTTGTGGCCTCATGGAAACCGGGTTCAAACTAAATAAAATGTTAATGATTGACCATAAAATTAAGGTGCCTTATTTCTTAAGACTTCAAGTAGTCTAATACTTACCAGAAGAATCAAGCTTTTCTTCAGTATCTTTTTTCGAACAAAAAGGAAATTTCTGTTACTTAGTCAAGAAAAATAATGGAAATTCCTAGGAATAAGTGCATCTTATAAAAAGTATACGATCCTATAAGTTTGTGTGTTGTGTGTGTTTGTGCTGTTTGTAGAAAATGTATGTAATGTTTACTACAGTTTCGAAAACCTCTCCTACATCACAGGTATTATAAATACACTCCCGTGTATTACTATTACTAATGCTATACCGCATCTTTTTTTTTCTCTTTTGCCATAGAAGGAACTACTCATGCACCTGCCTTTGCTATCAAAGGCGATGGACCCTGATATATGTCAATATAGGTCAACGGAATACTGTTATCTAATTCGCCTCTCGGTTTTCAGTTTTCTGTAAAACAAAATTATTGAGATGGCTTTGTCTGTCCGTCCGTAATTTTTCTGTCCGCCCTCAGATCTTAAAAACTACTGAGGCTAGAGGGCTGCAAGTTGGTAGTCGATCATCCACCTTCCAATCATCAAACATACCAAATTGCAGCCCTCTAGCCTCAGTAGGTTTTGACTTTATTTAAGGTTAAAGTGAGCCATGATCGTCCGTCTGGAAACGCTGTAGGTCAGGCCACCACCGGGCCGCGGCTGAAAGTTTCATGGGCTGCGGCTCATACAGCATTATACCGAGACCACCGAAAGACAAATCCATTTTCGGTGGCCTTGATTATACGCTGTGCAGAGAACTCGACTGCCCCGATGAAACTTCGGCGCATTTACTTGCTTATGCATCGTTTCGTGAACGTTATATTTTATCTTTCATACGTTTCGCAGATAATTTATATTTTCATCATTAGCATCTGAATTTCATGATCTATAAAACTTTTATGCACCCTGCGAAACCCTTTATAACAAACTGCAAATCAGTAGCGCAATTTGCATAAGAATGATTATCCATACTTTCCTGAGAAAAAAAAAATCTAATTAATACAACCAGTTTATAAACCGCTAAGCGTTCGATCATTATCAAATGACATACTACGAGTATAAATATAGAAAGTTGCTTTTCCTTTTTTTATATCAGTAAACCGGATAGCTAATTGCAAAAAAATATATAATTCCTTTTTAAGCACTCAAATGCAATTCTCAACCAGTGATTGTATTGCGGGTCACTCGTAGCATTTATTTATCATGATGCTAATTGCTGCTATTGGCCTTCACGGATGTAATAGTCAGATACACTAATCGGCTAAACCACGACAAAACCATTCAGAGAGGTGGGGAAATCTCTTCACATCGGATTTATGGGGATTAAGAGTAGCATAAACAAGTGGTTATGCACATGCGCATAAGTGCACTAGTAGATACTATAAGAAATGCAAGAGACAAAATTCGGTTTATGGGTAAAAACCCTCTTTCTCCCTCCTCTCTCTCTCTTCTCTCTCTCTCTCTCTCTCTCTCTCTCTCTCTCTCTCTCGTTTATCTACTGTCATATCTTCATGTTCATATTTATTTATATATATACTAACGCATTAGAGAAATGTGGAAAACACTAATATGTGTGTGTGTGTATATGTGTGTGTGTGTGAATATTTTTCACAATACACCGTGATATTTTTTATGTTCATAAATATTAAGCTACAAATGTCGTTAAATATACAGTTCACTACCTTGGGAATAACGCATACGAGTTCGAGTAATTTAGATATTAAATAACATTTGTAGTTCAATATTTGTGAACATAAAAAATGTCAATTTGTATGTGAAAATATTCACGCACACATGTGTATATACATACAACTGTATATATGTTTATATATATATATATATATATATATATATATATATATATATATATATATATATATATACAACTGTACAATACGTATATACATATATATATGTAATGTATATAGATATAGATATATATTCGTTTATTCGTGTTTTCTGCATTTCTATAATGCGTTTGTATATATGGATATAAACATGATCATTAAGATACTATAGTAACTGTGAGAGAGAGAGAGAGAGAGAGAGAGAGAGAGAGAGAGAGAGAGAGAGAGAGAGAGAGAGAGAGAGTTTGTAACCATAAACCAATTTTGGTGTTCTGCATTACTAATATCAACTTGTACAGTTACACGCATGTGCATAACCACTTGTTTATGTTACTGGTAATCCCCATAAATCCGATGTCAAGAGATTTCCCCACCTCTCTTAATGGTTTTTTTGTGGTTTAGCCGATTAGCATATCTGACTCTATTATATTCGAGAGGGCCAATAGCAGCAATTAGCATCCTGATAAACAAAAGCTACGAGTGACCCGCAATACAATCTCGGTTGAGAATTGCATTTGAGTCTCTCTCGTGCATAAAAAAGGAATCATATATTTTTTGGAATTAGTTTTCCAACTTACTGATATAAATGAAGAGGATAAAGAGCTTTATATTTATAATAATCATCAGTATGCCCTCTGATAATGATCGATCACGTAACACTGTATAAACTGGTTTCATTAATCAGATCTTTTTTTTTCAAAAAAATATGGATAATCCTTCTTATGCAAATTGCGCTGCTGATTTGGTGAGTTGTAAATGGTTTCTCAGTAAGTTTCTAATTGACCAAAGATAATGCAATTCAGATGTCAAAGATGAAAACATTAAGTTTTTGCAAAACATGTGAAAGATAAAATCTAAACTTCATGAAACAATGAAAGAAAAACCTATACTGATATATCTGGGTGTCCATAACTTCTTATGTCTAATACAAGTGCATGATTAGTTTTTTTATGTTTTGCAGTTTGGGAAAAGAAAAATCAAGAAATGCGGTTTGAAATTAGTGACAGCACCACACGGGATTGCATTTTTAATGCGTAGAAACCGAAATATAACACAATCTGGAGCCACATTAACTAAAGGGAAAAGGTACACAAACTCACATACATACACATATACATATTCACATACACACACACACACACACACACACACACACACACATATATATATATATATATATATATATATATATATATATATATATATATATATATATATATATATATATATATATATATATATATATGTGTGTATGTGTGTTTGTGTATTCTTTCTCTTTAGTTGCTGTACTGTGGCTGCAGAATGAGTTATATTTTGGTTTCTACAATATAATTTAGTATCTTTGGGATCAGAATGCTAGCCTCATTACCCTGGCTGTGATCTACCGTATTCTACTAACTACCAGGTGCCTGAGTCACAGTTTAGGTCAACAAAGGCACAATCCCTATTGAAAAACTTACCTATACATAGAGGTATCAGTGTCAAATTACCGGCAAAGAAAATTGCCACACAAACAGCACAGTCAATTCTGCCATTCATTTTATTAACCCGATTCCTTTTAGTTTTCTGTAAAAGAAAAATACAGAGATGGCTTTGTCTGTCTGTCCTCACTTTTTCTGTCCGCCCTCAGATCTTAAAAACGACTGAGGCTACATGGCTGCAAATTGGCATGTTGATCATCCACCCTCCAATCATCAAACATACCAAATTGCAGCTCTCTAACCTCAGTAGCTTTTATTTCATTTAAGGTTAAAGTTAGCCATGATCGTGCTTCTGGCAATGCTATAGGACAGGGCACCACCGGGCCATGGCTAAAAGTTTCATAGGTTGCGGCTCATACACCATTATACCGAGACCACCGAAAGATAGGTCTATTTTCGGTGGCCTTGATTATACGCTGTACAGAAAACTCGATTGCGCTGAAGAAACTTCGGCGCATTTTTCACTTGTTTTCTTCGAAATGAGTTGTTGTAGTCTTCTTTGCTGTTTTTGCATAATTTCATATTTCCAGTAATCTGTCATGTGAATGTACCATGTGTAGTGCGGAGGTATCGAGGACCATCAAGGCGAATAAAAAGAGGCAAAAAATCATGGCAAGTCGACGACTACCTATGAAATATGAAATAAGCCATTAAAAAAAAGTAAAGCAAAAAATCATGGCTAGTCGACGTCTAACTACGAAATATGAAATGAGACATTAAAAAAAAAGTAAATATTTGTTATTTACTAAAGAAGTTTCTTGAGGAAAGTAAAGGATTACTTCAATGGAGACTCATCTCCTTCCACTGCCTCTTGAAATCTTCCGTCCCATTAGACTCAGAGGCAAAATACAAAGCCCTTACAGCTGAGAAATAAATTCTCCAAAAGATTCTCTACAAAGATTACAATGGTAAGGAGGTGGCGTTTTATTGAAGGTTAATGGTGCCGTCACTGCACCTCACGTGATGCACTGTAGGCATTGTTAGAGGTGTTTGCAGTTTCTTCGGCCCCTAGCTCCATCCACTTTTTAGCCTTTTATTTGCACCATTATTCTCGCTCTCTTTCTTCATCCTACATAGCTGTCCAACACCTGTAACTGTTACCCCTTGGTGTAACCTCTGGGTTTTTCTGGTTTTTCCCTTTTCTATCTTTAGATCTTTGTGCTCCATTCATTTCATTTTCTGATTCTCTCTGTCTTACTGTCCAGACACTCCAACTCCCTCATTTCCTTGTCGTAAGCGATGAATGGTAGAAAGTGCTCCAGTAATCGGCTTGGTAGCCTAAATGTCATAAACCAAGCACTGACCAAGTTAAAGTATAACTTAGTTTTACCAGACCACTGAGCTGATTAACAGCTCTCCTAGGGCTGGCCCGAAGGATTAGACTTATTTTACGTGGCTAAGAACCAACTGGTTACTTAGCAACGGGACCTACAGCTTATTGTGGAATCCGAACCACATTATAGCGAGAAATGAATTTCTATCACCAGAAATAAATTCCTCTAACTCTTCACTAGCCGGCCGGACACTCGAACTCGGGCCTAATGAGTGCTAGTCCACAGCTCTACCGTCTAGCCCAACGAAGAGCTAAAGCACTGAACAGTACATTCTAGTTTTCAGTATCGTAAAGTGTCAGCAAACTTGCGGTGTTGCAACGCTTCCATCACTCCTGCTTATATATATATATATATATATATATATATATATATATATATATATATATATATATATATATATATATATATATATATATATATATATATACATATATATATATATATATATTATAATATATATATATATATATATATATATATATATATATATATATGTAATGTTTCAGTAAATATGAATATATAGGAATTTGGGAAATGAGCAACAGTAAATATGAAGAACTTAGGGAATTTTGATCCTCATAAGAACATTTGATCCCCAAGGGCTAGTACTAAACACGGCGAAACAATGATTCATCTACACTGTTTAGCCTTGTTAAGTAGTACTAGCCCCTGGGGGTCAAATGTATTTCGCTGTGTTTAGTACTAGCCCATGGAAATCAAATGTCCTTAAGTGTATTTGATCTCCCAGGTCCGTGTTCAGTACTAGCCCTCGGGGATCAAATGTTCCTAAGCGAATTGGTCGTTTCACAAAATCCCTAGGGATTTCATTGAAATCCCTAATTTCACATATTTACTGTAACATTTATATATACACTATATATATATATATATATATATATATATATATATATATATATATATATATATATATATATATATACATACATATATACACACATATGTAAATTAACTGACTTCAATCGTAAAGAGGTGAACAAAAAGTCTACGTGATTTCTTTGGCGAAAATAAAAACAATGAGGAGTCAGCGTATGAATAGGTTCAGTTGAAATCGTGACCAAATCGCTCAGGCGGCAGCAGAACTATTTGAGGCTGAAAGTTAAAACAGCCTATTATCGGGCTACGCCAACAGACATATCCAACCGGGAACTTTCTTACGCATAACATATCAAAGCGGTAAGTATCCCCTGGCTTAGCAAAGCCCAAGCCTTTAACGAGGACCGAAAGTAACGGATACATGAGAAGCATTTGTTTTTACGCGCGCAAATGTAGGCATCTACTTAAGGTTAAACGAGAAACGATATGCATGCATATATTATTATATTCATACATAAGTGTGTGAGAGAGAGAGAGAGAGAGAGAGAGAGAGAGAGAGAGAGAGAGAGAGAGAGAGAGAGAGAGAGAAGTTAAGTATACCTTAGTTTTACCAGACCACTGAGCTGATTAACAGCTCTCCTAGGGCTGGCCCGAAGGATTAGACTTATTTTACGTGGCTAAGAACCAATTGGTTACTTAGCAACGGGACCTACAGCTTATTGTGGAATCCGAACCACATTATAACGAGAAATGAATTTCTATCACCAGAAATAAATTCCTCTAACTCTTCATCAGCCGGCGGGGGAATCGAACTCCGGCCTAGCGAGTGCCAGTCCACAGTTCTACCGACTCACCCAACGAAGAGCTAGAGAGAGAGAAAGGTTGGGGGGAGGATTTGTGCAGATGCATCTTTACCAAACCATTATAAAACTGCTAATCACGCCACCTTTAACAGGGAGCAAGCAGGTAACATAATCTAATCGCGTACAGAGAAAACACAAACAAACCACCTACTTAGACTTCCACACAGAACCTCAGGCATGAACACACAATAAACAAACTTACATGACCGACCGCGCACAAAGGTATCTCATTGATCTCGAAAGCCGAGGACTCCCACCACCACCAAGTAAGTATTTAGAGGCTGATTTGGTCCTCTGAAGCCGAATCTCCATTTCAAAGGAAGGGCCGAGCGCTAATTCAGTCAAAACAGACGGACAGATAATCGCCAAAACGGATACAGACTAATTAGGGTCATAACTGAATGTGACCTCCCCCAATTAAATCGGTTATGACGGGCTCTTGTGAAGCTCATTAATTTCTGTTATAAGAGGGTGCATGAATGGAGAAAGGGGGGATGGAGTTCCACTAGAGAGGGTCGCAGGTTTTCATGTGCTTTTCAAGTTTCGAATGAGGAGCGAGTAGTGATATTCATTAAAATATGTTTCGCAATACGAACTAAAAAAAAAAGCCTCATCCTTTATCTTTCTATGATAAAAGAAACGTCGTTTGTTTAACAGAAAAAGAAAGAAAGCAATAAAC
This sequence comes from Macrobrachium rosenbergii, assembly GCF_040412425.1. NCBI lineage: Eukaryota > Metazoa > Arthropoda > Malacostraca > Decapoda > Palaemonidae > Macrobrachium > Macrobrachium rosenbergii. The sequence goes on from NC_089745.1 coordinate 50,883,966, forward strand.
AAGATTACTGTATGCTTCTGAGTGTACAGTGTACTTGTCACCTATCCCTGCTTATAAAATGGCTGATCTGAAGAAACAAATCCACATTTGCCCAGTTACGTATCTGTGAATTTGTCTCTCCATTTTAAGGCTCTTGTTACTGTGAGTATTTTCTAATGATTGACTTGTGAAGATCAGACTGTGAAGCCAATCACTGGGACACTTTTGGCCATTCAGCACATGCGTATAATGCATAATCAGGAGAGACTGAAAATCGAATGCCACTTCCCCCTGAGGATATAATATAATCAAAATAATAAACTTTTCTCGTCGACTATTTTAATATAAATTAACTTATACGTAATTTACTACAGTTGAATTGGAGTTTTAATTTGATCTTGATTAAATCGGACTTGCTTTCTCAAGATACAGAATGGTTAATTCTGCATACTCGAGTGTAAGTGCTTTCTGGCGTTCAGGTCAGTAACTGAACGCAAATAAGCATTTTACAAAATTGGTTCAGCTCAGTTCAATTTACCTCAGTCGACATAACAATTAAAAAAGTACCGTTTTCAATATTTTGGGTATCGACTAATTATGATAAATGAATTATCAAAAAACTATACAAATATTCTGTATATACATACAATAAAACACACACACAGACACTCACCCTCCCCACACACACACACACAGACTCTCACACCCACCCACCCCACACACACACACACACACATATATATATATATATATATATATATATATATATATATATATATATATATATATATATATATATATAAATATATAATATATACATATCATCCGAATAAACGCATATTTTTGACAGAACAAACATTAGTGGAAGTTATTGGCAGGAGCCAATTCCACGTGAAGTGAACATGGCAAAATGTCAGTACCAGCAAGGCATCTTTCAAATGCAAAAACAATCTCTTTCTATTATTTGGATTTCTTTTTTTTTTTTTTTATTTTAGTCACCATGCTGGTATAAATCATGGAACGCTTCGTCACTCACAATACTGGCATAAACAGACATACGTGTCTTGACAAATGTAATGCAACGATTTTTATTTTTTATAATCATTAGCTAAAGTTTATGAAAATAATGCAATTAACGCTGACTAATAAATATATTCAAAGCAATGCAAGCAACAATGTTTAATGTCCCTTTGTCGTACTGGTGTAAGACTAAAGCTTGGGAAAAGATTAAGTTTTCGCATAAAAACAATCCATGTTGATTATCCTGATTCATATCACTAATTTTATAAGATTAATCCTTTCATGCTTGATCAGATAACTGGAAGTTAAAAAAATTTGATAAACCGCATTCATGCAAATTACTGTTCTCAATAAAGTAAATAATTTCAATTATTATTTTCAATAAAGTAAATAGTTTATAAAACAACCCAAAAATTCGCGTTAACACAAACGAAATCAATTAAAAGCTGAAATGAAAATGACCGTCCTAATCTCGAAAAAAAGTGTATTGGCAAACATTCAAATAACAGTGATAGATTTCAGTCGCAATTCATTTGTATTGTATCAAATAAATGGGAGTTAAAGTTTAATATACTGCAATTATGAAAATTATTATTTTCAATGAAGTAAAGAGTTCAAATACTAAGCTAGAAATTCACATTAACACAAATGAAATAAATTAAAGGCTGAGATGAAATTGACCGTTCTAATTTTGAAAAAGTGTACTGGCAAAGATTCAAATAATAATGATAGATTTCAGCCATAATGTTTTTGTATTTTATCACATTATTGGGAGTTAAACATTAATATACTGCAACTATGTAAAATATTATTTTTAATGAAGGAAACATCTATAATATTAAGCTAAAAATTCGCATTAACACAAACGAAATCAATTGATAGCTGAAGTGAAAATAACCGTTCTAATCTTGAAATAGTGTGTTGGCAAAGATTCAAATATTGATAGATTTCAGTCATAGTATTTTATCACATAACTGAGAGTTAAAAATTAATATACTCTATGTATGTAAATTATAATTTCCAATGAAGTAAATAGTTCTAATACTATGCTAAAAATTGCCATTGACACAAGTAAATTAAAAGCTGAAATGAAAATGACCGTCATAATCTCGAAAAAGTGTAGTAGAAAAATTCAATAGCAGTGACAGATTGCAGTAACAATTCTTTTGTATTTTATCACAGACTAGGAGTAAAAAATTAATATACTGCAATCATGTAGAATATTATTTTCAATGAAGTGATAGCTCAAATATTAAGCTAAAAATTCCCATTAACACAAAAGAAACAAAGTAAAAGCTGAAATGAAAATGACAGTCCAAATCTCGAAAAACTTTAAATTATAATTATGTAAATTACTATTTTCAATGAAGTAAACAGTTCACAAACTAAGCTAAAAAATCGCATTAACACAAACGAAATAAATTAAAAGCCGAAATGAAAATGACCATCTCAATCTTGAATAAATGCACTGGCCAAGTTTGAAATAATAATAATAAAGCTTTTCAGGAAATCTGTGCTTTGAGAAAGGTACTTCACGCACCCTGCTTGGTGCTTATAATCCTGTACACGGACGTACTTTCCGTCATTCCGCTCCATCGGACAGAAGAAAGTACTCTACAACCCGAGTCTAAGCCCTTCCAGAACTGCCCAAAAAAGTAGACGTCAGTGGACGGTGGGGGGAGAGGGGGGGATAGACAAGGTGGTTAGGGGGGATGCCAGGAGATTCCAAAGCAATGGACTAAAGGCATGTCTTCCCAACTGTGACCTCCGACAGAATCAATAACAACCTCAAAGATGCTTTTTAATAATAACAACGGACTTCATGCCGAGGAAATCAATCACAGGGTCTGGGAGGTTAATTGATATGAACTTTTGTAATTGGTTTCAGCGGATGGAAACCCATGTCGGTACGGAACCTTTCATTTAAATAGCCACCAACAACGAAGGGGAATATAACTCATTTGCGTTTTAATGGAAAAAGAATTAATCAATTTCTCTAAACTATCAAAACACACACACACACACACACAAACGCACACGCACACGCACAAACCCATATCAGCCCGCACAAACACACGAGAGGTCGTCCGGCGAATCAAACGTTCGTTTAGCCTGCCTGATGAATCGTTTTCATTATCTTTATCCATTCGTGACCTTTTGACCTATTTCGACAAGGCTAGAGGAGCACATGGTGTTTCCTTACATACTTCAGGTCCTATTCTGGACGACTTCTCAAGTGCTTCCTTTACACTTTTTTTTTAAAGCTAAGGTTAACTTTTCTATAATGCATATAATCTGATTTTTCAGTCGATTGAAACTATTTAAGAGGTACATTTTACTTTCACTTACCTCAATTATTCTGAACCGACAAGTTCGCTGACTAGTTGCCATCAGGGCCAAAGGTGCAAGACGATTTGTGGAATTATACTACACTATATCACTTTAAACAAATACACAAAAACACACACACACATATATATATATATATATATATATATATATATATATATATATATATATATATATATATATATATATATATATATATATATATATATATATATATATATATATATATATATATAATTATGTGTATTTTATGTATTTGTTTATATAACATGTGTATATTTGAAAGTCTTCATATGGCAACGGCTGAGACAAAGGGACAGCCCACGGCACTACGTTGTAGACAACAAACGGAATTATGTGTATACTTATGTACTATAAACATGATCATACGGCCTAAGGCACTACGTTGTAGACAACAAAAATACAAAACATGATCAGCCCTAAGCCCCTCTACATCCAAGATAGAACCATGGAGTGCCATAAGCGGGGTTTGAACTCGAAATCACCACACTGTGAAGTCCAGGCTAAGCCGACTGAGGTAGTACGTGCAGATTACGAACAGGGAATAACATAGCTAATGGGTAAATAAAAATTCAACTTATACAGCATTTGCCTTCCAAAGAACATAGGTTTCAAAATATCTATCCGTCTCGCCAAATCTGTATGTAATATGTAATAAATAGTGTAAATCTGGTATGTTGTTGCTGTATACGAAAATGTGTATACGTAAGATTAACATAAAATATTTACTGATAATCACAAGAAAATGACACACTTACTTCAAAATAAAATTGGAATGTTAATACAGACTTCATACTGTACATTTTAAATCTTTTTGGAAGGTTTAGTATCGACCAATGATTTACTTTTTTCTGGGAAAGGTTTGAGAATTGTAAAGTCTGAAATCACAATAATCGTTTTATCAAAGCCACCATTAAATTTTTCAGAACTACTGAATAGTGTTCACTTTGAAAAGTGAACAATATAAGATTTAGAGAAGTATCTGAAATAACAGACTGTGCCTATCCCCCCCTCCCCCCAAAAAAATTAAAGAACGATAACTATACAAAGTAAGCTCATAAATTACGATGCTCCCTAAAGAGAGATGGTAACGGAAGGAGTAAAACAGTGTCTCACAGATATAGTGTTTTGGCACCCATTGGCATTGGGAAGACATTCTTCTTAAACTGAATTTAAATGTCCCCTAGTATACTTACTGGCAAACGGGGAGGGGGGGGGGGCGCCATTTTAGGTCAACCCATGACACGAAGCAGCGAATCTACTTGTGAAGATAAAAAATGAAAGTGAAAAAAGCCTGGACTAGTGTAACACTTTGTCAGCGAGCGCGCAGGCGTATTTTCGTCCCCTAGGGCGATGTAAAATCACTGGCTCTGTATAGTGATCAGTTACTGCTGCAGTGTGAGATCTGCGGTGGGAGGTTGAAGCCAACATTCTTTGGAAGCTTGAATTTCAAGTCAATGGCCCCTGTGTGCTTGTTCTGTGTGAATAGGTTTCATCTACTGAAATAATAATAATAATAATAATAATAATAATAATAATAATAATAATAATAATAATAATAATAATAATATAATAATCTGTTTTCGGTAATGTTGGTATATGACTCTTAGGAAAAATGTTTCTGCTTTAGAAACACTGTGACCCATTGCATCTCGCCCGTTTCGGCTATTGTATCCAACTGCACCCCACAAACAATCAGAGAGCATTCGTTGCTTTGTAAGTCAACTAAATGAAAATTGACTGCAGGTTGATCAGCTACAGCAGCGTTATAACAAAATCAAAATACCCATTAAAGATCCTGGATACATAATAGTTTGTTTAATAAGTTCCGGAGCTTCTGAACACGAATCTCCAGTCAAATTTTAACACATATGCTGCTAAACCATATTTTAAAAATGAATTAAATATAGTAAAAATGATCGATTATATTTAAGATCCTGTTCACGAAGCATTTTCCTTGGTTTCTGAGAATAAACAAACTTTGCTGACTTTGGTCATCTCAGATGGAAAATAAAATTATGAACGTTTATACTCAGTTCCGAATGTTTTCACGACATAAACACTACTCTGTGCACATTAACATGTCTTCATTCACCTGCACATTTCCGAAAAATTCAGTAACTTGAATAGCAACCACAACAGAGACCTAAAACTAAACCTTCATATACAATCTAAAACTTCCGTAAGGTAACATTTAACTTTAGGACTAAATTGATAACGGAGAAACTGGAGCATAAGCTTCCTTCTCAACGACCGAGAGGACACGCAAGCAGACTTGTCCAATCGCAGTTGCTTGAACGTCTACAATCTACTCCCGACTCTAAGAGCATTTAAAAGCCGACGGAGAAGTAGATTCGAATTCGAATCTTTATTTCCAGCTTATCTTGATTATTCACATTAAATTTTACAATATTTACAGCAGCTAGATTAACATTATTAACATTAGAGCGTTTAAGAAAAATACTTCAGTTCTTTACTCAGAGCATCTGTGCGACCAGTTTTGTGATAAATAGTAACACATTAAACGCATATTATGTGTATGTATAATATAATATATATATATATATATATATATATATATATATATATATATATATATATATATATATATATATATATATACACAGTATATGTAATTATGTATATACTTATAATTATATATGTATGTATGAATGTATGTATGTATGTATATATATACATATATATATAATTATATTTGTATATATAGTATATATATAATAAACACACACATATATATATATATATATATATATATATATATACATATATATATATATATATATATATATATATATATATATATATATATATATATATATATATATATATATATATATATATATCATGCTGTAAACCGTATATTTACGTTAAGAGATCTTATGAGAGAGTTAAAATGCACTAACATCAGGATGCCTTGGTACCTGTCAGTAATTTACATATACATATTAAAGGAAACGTACATGTACAATATTAGTACATTAAAGCACCCTGAACTCACGTGCGAGGATGTAAACAAATAAGAGGCGACATAAATAAATATCTTGATGTGACGGCAAAAATCACGAGTATTTTCAATGATCGAAAGTAATGAGTAAATAGCTCCACTGCTTTATCTTTATTACCTAACCTCAATGCACATTTAATCTAGAAAATAATCATCAAAAGAAGCAGAGAAGTTTCAAATATAGGAACGCCCGCCACCTCCCTCTTAAACCAGACTATACTATATTACTCAGTAACACATTTTACTTCCTAAAAACTCCGGTGTATTTAACGAAGTGGATTATGGCGCTGCTCGCATGTTCTTTATGTAGGCTGAATGGAATTTCCTGAATCATATCCAATTACCTCATCGTACCGGACAGTTGATGGGTAAATACCGTAAACTCTGAATTACCTTCCCTTCACTTTACTTCCTACTCGTAGGAACTATTTATCAACTGTACAAATTGCTCGCTCGGTTTTTGTTACCTAGGTAACATGGAATGGGCGTGTGAGATATTTCCGTAAAGCTTATCCGTTTATAATCATTTTCGGAAACGATGTACGAAGAAGACAAATTGATGTTTAATACGATATAATAATGGTTAAGTGAATACAATATTATTTGCAAAGTGTTCACATACAAACATACACACAAACACAGTTGACTGCATGTGGTAGTTCCGTAGAGCTTATACGTTTGTGATCTCTTTCCTAAACGATGCACGAAGAAGACCATGCAATTTTCATACGATATAATAATGTTTAAGTGAATATAATCATACTTGCAAAGTATAAACATGCAAACATACACACAAACACAGCTAACTGCATGCGATATTTCCGTAGAGATTATGCGTTTAAAATCTCTTTCGTAAATGCTGTACGAAGAAGCCCACGCAATTTTTGATACGATGTAATCATGTTTAAGTGAATATCACCATACTCGCGAAGTTTACACATACAAACATACACACACACACAAACACACGCACACGCACAGATGACTGCATACAAATATCAAACCTACAAACATACATACACACACACACACACCAGCTGACTGCATACAACTATCAAACCCGAGCGAATACCAGAACCTAATTAAATCAAATCCAGCGCAAAATTGCAATCGAATAAATCAAAAGTAATAAAGGTCCTCTGGCAGAAAATGATTCGTTTTGGACGCGTCATTAAGAAAATTAATAGTTTTACCATCTCCTATTCCCGCGCCTTCTATCTCTACAAACAAGACAAGCGCCGTCCATTTCCGCTTTAATCTGAATCGCGTAGGAAGCTGGGATTGTAATTACTGGTAATTAAACCAGGACTAAATACAATTAGTAGCGGTAATTTTTCTACTTAATAGATTAGTATTACCGAAGCTTAATTAATGATCCCGACCGTTGCGTAGATCACGGGGACTCGGTGTTATAATTAAGAGATGAGAAGCGATGACGTCAGAGAGGTGAACTTCCGCAGAGATTAGCCGCCATTTTTCCAAGTTTTGTTTTGCTTCGAAAACGGAGAGCTTTTTTTTTTTTTTTTTGTATTCGAGGGAAAATATTCATGGTCATTATGAACTACTTCCGGTTTCAACTTGCGTAATTTCTGCTACACATCACTTAGTATAATGGCGTTACGTTTTTCTGTTCATTATTCAAATGACTGTCGCATGCATTATATTTCCCGAGTATTTTCGGATGCTAAGGAGCTTGAATAAAAATTCTCAAAGGATAATGATTAACATGTTATACATGCACACACACATATATATATACATCTATATGTATTTAAATATATATATATACATATATATATATATATATATATATATATATATTATATATATATACATATATATATATATATACTGTATATATATATATATATATACACACACACATATATATACATATATATTTATATGTGTGTAGAATCTACTGGTCACTTTTTACCACATACATACATGCATACACACACACACACACACATATATATATATATATATATATATACACACACACAAATATAACTGTACTGTATGTATATATGACACTAAGAACAGTTAGAACAGTTTCAACAGCAGGTAAGGAATCTGTGGGAATAACAAACTTTAAAGGACAAGGGAAGTTAATCCCTAAAGTCAGATACCTACTGTTCTTGGCTTGGCAAGAGTCATACATACAAATTTATGATACGAGAGGAAGGAAGGAAAAGGGGGGGGGTGGCTGGCTTTAAAGCCATTGCTAGCCCTAATGGAATTACAGCAGTACACAGGATTCACGTAATTGTTTTCATTTGTCAACTGGCTTAACATCAAGGACGGCTATCAGCTTCCGCAATGAACAACTTCTTTTTATGATTTACTTCATAAAAAAAAGAGAGAGAGAGAGAGAGAAGAGAGAGAGAGAGAGAGAGAGAGAGAGAGAAATGTGAAGCTTTTCGGAATGTTGACGTTCAATGCGGTAAGGTTGCAACAACTTAAAATAGGAGTACAAATTAACAAGAGCAATAATGAAAATGTATTAAGAAACAAACCTTTTATTCGGTCAAAACTACATTTTTCTTTAAAAAATATTTCATGCTTTAAATTTAGTATTGGGTATAAGTTGATAAATCATTGTTGAAAATTGACCATCTGATTATTTTTTTAAAAATATTCATCTGAATGAAAAGTCTACCTGATATTTTGCTTGATATTAAAAATCACCAATTAGTGCCACAGAAAACTGTTATCTTTAAATCTACAAATGAAACAACAAAACTACGAATGTGATAATTAAATAAACAACACAGAAATCTCGAGCCCTCATGATAATTATCATTCTGTTGTGGTACACGATTATTCAGGATACCCCGATAGCAGGAAGGCAGGAACACGAATTCCTTTCTTCCCATTCGGACGAAATAATTGAGAGGGAACAGGTAATGAAGATAGACCCAATGCAATAAAAGGAAAGGCATATAGCCGTCCCCTACATGAACTCCTTCACAAAAAAAAAAAAAAAAAAAATGAGGAGCTTTTCCTTAACACTCTACTGGTTGCTTTACTTCGTTTTCAATTAAAACTTCCCTTCTCCCATAGCTTTTTAACCCCGCCCCCCCCCACCCCATAACTATCACAGGCTCTAGATGGGTGCATAGGTAGTTGAGTGTGTGTGTGTTTGTTTGTGTGAGTTGAGGAGGGGGAGAGTGGCACTCCAGTGTGTGACTCACTCCCTCACTCCCTCCCTCCCTCCAACACCCATCCATTCAAATCCCCGTATCCTCTCGTCCCCTTAAGAACAGAGAGAGGGAGAGTGGGGGGAGGGGGGTGTTGATAAGGCTGCTGAGGTGATAAACTTAATTTAAACTACCGCACCTTAATATGCCTAGTCAACGAGGCTTTCGCGCGCCGTGTCCTTCGGACAAAGAACAACTTATTAAATCGCTCGACGAGCGGAGGAGGAGAACAAGAAAGGAAGGAGAAGAAGAAGGGAAGGAATGACAAAAAGGAAAATGGAGAGAGAGAGAGAGAGAGAGAGAGAGAGAGAGAGAGAGAGAGAGATGTAGAAAATATTAGAAAAGTATGAGAATGATGCCAGAAGAAAAATTATGATTTATCATGTGAGAAAACTGTACACGGAAGATAAAAGATAACAAATAGTAAAACAAAAACAGCTACGATGATGAATAAAGCAGTAGACTCAAGATGAAGACAAAAGCGTAGGAAAGAAGAGAGAGAAAAAAAAGTGAAGAGAAGGAAGGGGGAGTTGGAGGGTAGAGGCTGGGGGTGGTGGGTGTGAAGGGGTGGGGTAGGATCCAAGAACCTTCTTCTTCTTCCTCCAGTGGCGAAAGAGAGAGAGAGAGAGAGAGAGAGAGAGAGAGAGAGAGAGAGAGAGAGTGAGAGGGAGGGGGGGGAGAGAGGGTTCAGTGGTAATGCCACTTTAAACGTCATGTTTTGCGTTTTCGTTTGTTTGGAGAAAGCATTAACCACTTCACGTCTGTTGGGCGGTGATATGCGTGAGGGCCCAATTTCTTACGTTTGGAAACGCATTCTCTTCTTTAATTTCATTTTCGGGCGTTCTTGGTTCCCTCCACTTCCCCTGCTGCTTTTGCTGCTTTGCTGCTTTTGCTGCTTTTGACTCGCGTGTTTTTGCTTCCCGTGCATATTTCGAGAAGTCACTGGAATGGAAAAAAACAACTGATTCGTGTTTGCGCGTATGAGGCTGTAGACCGAAAGTTTGATTTTGGTATATATTTATAAGAGCATGGGTATTTATAAGAGTATGTTCTGAAATACAGTTAAGGATATATATATATACATATATATATATATATATATATATATATATATATATATATATACTTTATATATATATATATATATATATATATATATATATATATATATATATATATATATATATATATATATATATATATATATATATATATATATATATATAAAGGCACAAATAATTCTTATAATCAAATTCACTATATTTTGAGAATAATTTTCACTGAGGGGAACTTTAATTGATAAGTTCTGCATCTGCCAGGATTCGCCGAAGCACTTATTAAATACAATTCCCCTTGGGTGTAAGTTATTCCCAAGGTACTGTACAGTGAATTCGATACTAAATGATACATGTGGCTTACTAATTGTGAATGTAAAAATGTCATGCGTGTACAAGTGACAAAACATTTAGTGTGTGTTGAGTGTATCTACACCAACCTTGTCTCTTACACACATGTGGCCTTTTCTTATACTCACAAACACCAAGAAACAATTATTACTTATTATCGATTTCGCTTTACCATGGTAATAAATTACACCTAAGCCGAATTATAACTGATAGTTGCATCTGCTATGTCCAGGAAGCGACTCTGTGCCCTTTCTTATAAATACATTAACAGGCAGTCGATTTATACATTAGGATAAGTACCCATGTCGAATTCAGGTTCTGTTCTTGGGTGGAAATCATCCCATTTCTACTATTATAACGGCCTGATTATGAAGTTTTGTCACTTATACCCATGTAAATTTTTTTTATATTCACATATATGAAGCAACGAACACCACTTAATATAGATTTCACCTTACCTTGGGGAAAACTTACTGCGACAGGGTAAAGGTGTGGATTATAATCGAAGGCGATGCACTTGTAAAATATCATAATTCCCGATGGATGTGTTATCCCCGAGGTAAGGTGAATTCAATTTTAAGTGATATTTGTTCTTTATATACATACATATACACATACATACATACGTACTGTACATATATACACACATATATACATACACATATATGTATATAATATATATATACATACATATACATATATACATATATATATTTATATATACATACAATATATATATATACATATATATATATTATATATATATATATATATATATATATATATATATATATATATATATATATGTCACATACACACATATATACATATATATACATATGTATAAATATATATATATATATATATATATATATATATGTATGTATATATATATATATTTATATATATATCTAATTATATATATATATGTGTGTGTTAAGTGAAATTACCAAGCTGTTAATAACATAACAGAAAGTCTTCCTTTGCATAATTTTAACATTTAGCCGTCAATTTACGTCGATATATATTCACCCTTTATGATTAAAATGGAAATAATTGAAGCATACCGTCAGTACGAGAGTCCTCTAATTTCAAATAAATCTCTCTTTATTACTCCATTGTCCGCTCTCTCTCTCTCTCTCTCTCTCTCTCTCTCTCTCTCTCTCTCTCTCTCTCTCTCTCTCTCTCTCTCTCATTGTAAAATTATTTCATATTTCCTCAAGGGAAATCATGAAGACAATATTAATAAGCTGTAAAATGAATATCAAGATAATATATTCACTAATAATTTGTAAAATGGACATAAAGATAATATTAATTTGATAATTTATAAAATTAATATCAAGATAATACTAATTAATAATTTGTAAAATGGACATAAGTTATTATTAATCCATAATTTGCAAAATGAATATCAAGATATTAATTAATAATTTGTAAAATGGATATCAAGATAATACTAAGTAATAATTTGTCAAATAAATATCAAGATAATAATAATTAATAATTTGCAAAATGGATATTATGATAATATTAATTTATAATTTGTAAAGTGAACATCAAGATAATATTAATTAATAAGTTTTAAAATGGATATCAAGATAATATTAATTAATAATTTGTAAAATGGATATCAAGATAACATTAATTAATACTTTGTAAAATGGATATCAAGTTAATATCAATTAATAATCTGTTCATTGGATATCAAGGTAATATTAATAAATAACTTGTAAAATGTATATCAAGATATTTATTAATAATTTGTAAAATGGATATCAAGATATTAACTGATAATTTGTAAAATATCAAGATAATATTAATTAATAATTTGCAAAATAAATATCAAGATATCAATTAATAATTTGTTAAATGGACATCAAGATCATTTGAGTCAATAATTTGTAAAGTGAACATCAAGATATTAATTAATAATTTGTAAAGTGAACATCAAGATATTAATTAATAATTTGTACAGCGGATATCAAGATAATATTTTAATTAATAATTTTTAAAATGGATATCAAAATAAATGAATCAATAATTTGTCAAGCGAAACAGTCGATCACACAGCCAAAGGCTGTTCCTATTAATACCTTAACTCACACTGAAACGCTAATGACTTTCAATGACAGTTTAATTGCAATTTCATCCCTACCGTGGAGCGACATTATAATAAATATTATATATAACGCCGGAGTGAAGTGTCTAATTTAACGTTCAAGAACAATGCATTATTCATGGAAAATCTAATTTACGAGGTACTTGATAACTGTCAGTTGCAGAGGTGTTTATTTTTTTTGGGGGGGAGGGGGCACTGGTATTTTCGAGTTATGTCATAGAAATTAATTTATTTTTGTCTAGTTACACTTTTCCTTAAAATGTATGGTAAAATACGAAGGATTCTATGTTCACAAAAAAATTGAACTTCCATGGGGTCTTTGTAAGATAGATAGGTATTATACAGAATTTAAGCCAAAGGCTAAGCGCTGGGACCTATGAGGTCATTCAGCGCTGAAACGGAAATTGGCAGTAAAAAGGTTTGAAAGTAACAGGAGGGAAACATCGCAGTTGCACAATGAATCAATTGTTAGGAGAGGGTGGAGAGTAAGCTGGAAGAAAGAGAACATGAACGGCGGTACAGTAAAATGAATGAAAGGGGTTGCAGCTAGGGGCCGAAGGGACGCTGCAAAGAATTTCAAGTAATGCCTACAGTGCACTGCAAGAGGTACACCACTACTGGAGGGCCTTTGTAAGGGATACTGTCTTGTCTTCATTAGAGGCCGGTCCAGGAGCAAGAGCCCGCGCTGGCATGAGGCCATTCAGTTCCACTATGCAGTCACATCCTCAGTCTTAGAGTGAAATGAAGGGGAAATGATATGAGATGTAGAGGCATGGAGATATAGTCTTAAAGATACCACTGATGCAAAGATGACGCAATGTTTTGAGGTGTTTCGGTCCCTTGTAGAAGATGTAAGGGAGTAGGTTTAAGACAATTGTTTATAATTGTGGTCAAGTGTGGAGGAAGCATGGGAATAAGTTGAAGAAAAATTTTATGAAATTTAGGCTGTTAAGCACTAGGGCAATTTCGGTTATTCACCGTTTGTGACAGTGAAAAGAGCGAGTTTTAGAGGTAGAACAGCAAGATAAGAGCTCCAGAAAATATAGGAGATGAAGTGCAATGGTATAAAAGTGAAACTGCGAGAAACCATACAGTCGCACTTACAATAATTGTTGGAGAAGTTGAACAGCAAGACTGAAGAAAGGGAGTGGGAAATGAAGGTACAGTAAAAGGCTAAACAGTGAATGAGTGTAGCTAGGAGCCGAATGGGCGCTGAAAAGCCCTTTGGTAATTCCTACAGTGCATCAAGTGAGGTGCACTGACGGCACTAACCCCACACGGGGTTTTAGGAGACCGGAGGAAATCGAGAAAGAACTGCTTGTGCGGGATGAGAGAGAGAGAGGTTGAAACCGAAACGTCTCAAGTCACCAAATACAATGAGAGAGTCCAAGATTACGGTGATAACATCAAAACTCCCTTTAAAATTTTAATCACTAAGTTCCAAAAACTTTCAACTTTGCCTTTCCAATTTCTAATAATCCCGTGACCTTTCCACATCTCCTATCTATCTATCAATCCATCTATCTGTCTCTCACCACCACCACCAATACATTTTCTTTCTCCGGCATAAACTTCTCAGAGCTGTTGCAAAACCCAAGATTTAATCACGTTACTTGTTGGAAAGACTTTTAAAAAAGGGGTCCTCAAGTTTTCATGAGCCATGTAGTTCCACCTTGCACGATAATTCAAATATTGAAAACATTCCTCCAGAAGAGCGATTCAAGATTTCTGAAACTATCATCTCGATAATAATTTTCTCCGTTACCTAATTACCGTATTTGCTTTTGGATTCAGTACTAATGCAATCATTTTAGGCATCACTTTAAATACCAAAAGACTCAAAACGAGATGATGCTGTATAAGCTTTAAAAATAATTAATGACACAAACATATGCAAATTAAGAATAGTTACAGTATATTTCATAACCGAGCAATGCAACTGTAACAGGGATTCTCCAAGTCAAATACTGCTAATGACTGCGTGTCCTTTCATGCTTTATTCATCATCACAAGAGCAAAACCATGAAATGACTGTAATTTCAATCTATGAATAAGAGTGAAGTGAATCTGACAAAAATATTCATATGAAATACGATGTATATACTTATTCTATGCGAAAACAATGAAATAAAAAGAAAATAACAAGATTTTATTTTCTAAAAAATATCTGCATAAATGTTAAATGTTCATGCATATCCTATAAGATTTCACGACACACAAAGTGTACTTATTCTATGTAAAATAGCACCGGAATAATAGAGAAAACCAAAGTATTTTATTTTTTGAAAAATATTTGCATAAATATTAAAAATTCATGGATTCCCTATAAGATTTCATGGACGATGAGTTTGGTTTAATAAAACGACTCCCAAATAACGTTTTAAAGTTATGTCTCAGTCATTTAATAAATCCATGAAAAAACTTTGTATTTACAAAATATACAGCATGAAAAGTGGCTATTGTTTTTAAATCGAGACTAGAAATTTGGGATGAAGTTGCCAACCTCATGCCGTTGCACCAGAGATGGCGTCTGAGTCCAGGCGAAATTATACCCAAAGTAGCTAAACTTTTTCTTATCACAGGACCAAAGTATAGTGACCAAGCAACAGTTACTGGATCTGCATTAGCAAGGTCCGTGGTTCAATCCCAGACTGTAGCCCACCACTCCAAACCTAGCTGGTAGGTGGGAAAAAAAACACGAGGTGGAAACTTCATCCTTACAGATTTCTTAATTAACGGATGGTTTCTATATATATATATATATATATATATATATATATATATATATATATATATATATATATATATATATATATATATATATATATACATATATATCATGTATGCATACATATATATATATATATACTGTATATATTACATATATATATATATTATATATATATATATATATATATATATATATATATATATATATATATATATATACGCTGTAAAATCTTTATTTAATTACCAAAGCCCTCATGATATTCATCAGTTAATGGCAAAAGCAGCTGTCAGCCTGAGGATAAGCAAAGCTGCACAGAAACACTTTTTTTCTTTTTCAAACCTTTAGCCTCAAGGATAAGAAAATATACAGGAAACTGGTAAAAGATCTTGAAATAATAGACGCCACAAGTGTAACACGGTTTAATATAGAAAATGCATCTCTCTCTCTCTCTCTCTCTCTCTCTCTCTCTCTCTCTCTCTCTCTCTCTCTCTATATATATATATATATATATATATATATATATATATATATATATATATATATATATATATATATATATATATATATATATATATATATATATATATATATATATATATATATATATATATATATGTAGCCTATACATACACACACACATATACAAATATATATACATACATATATATTAAGCCATTTCCCTGCAAGAGGAAAATCAACACAGCAGTCACTGCCACATTTATTCGTTAAGAGATGAATCGTGGATGAACCAATGTACAGTAAAACATCGTACATCATCAGGCACTTCTTAGACTTACCCAGAAGGTTTATCAGTAGCAGGTCAACCTCACCTTCGTACACAAACACACACACACACACACACACCTTGGGCCATTTACCTTACCATGTTTGAATTCTCACGTTTCCAGGATATTCAAACCCTTCATTTCCCACATCTTTTCCACGCCTTGTATCCGACCCATTTTAAGTCTTCTTCTCCTTATCCTTCAACATTCTGAACATTACACTTATTCCACCAACCTGCCATCTCAAATACTCTGCTCCACTCTTTCATCTATGTTAACCTTCTTACTGCTTGCTGTACGTATCTCCACATTTCTCACTTTGTCACTTCTCATCTTAACAGCTTCAACTTATTTTCATTCATTCTCACTGAACATCCTTACTTTAATCCACAAAGGAGAGTTAGCTCAACAATTCCATTGTAAATTCTTATCTTGGCTACTAAAGACATATATATATATATATATATATATATATATATATATATATATATATATATATATATATATATATATATTATATATATATATATATATATAATATATATATATATATATATATATATATATATATATATATATATATATATATATGTGTGTGTGTGTTATATGTGTACAAACACACAAACACACACACACAATAACTACCTATATATATAGTAAATTATGCCCTAAAAATTCATACCTTTATACAACCTGAAAAATATTCCTCCTGCCCATCCCTCTGGAACCCTTTCCTCGACCAAACATACCTTACAAAACCTTGCCAGCCATTCATTTACACTACCATCACATACTGCAGCATCTCACTTGTACTTTTTCAACTCCTGCTGTGTTTCCATTATTCAACCTCTTCAGTGGCCTTCTTACATTCTCGATGTAGGTTCCACAAGCAATTCTCTGCCTCACATTAGTCCTTGACAGTCCTGTGTCTTTCAGCTCTGCCTCTCTTCCAACTTCCTCATTAAACAAACCTTCAAAATACTCTCTCCATTAATCCAGAATGCATTTGCTTTAGACAGCATCTATCCATTTGCATCGTTCATTCCAAGATCCGTTTGTTCATCAACCTTTCTGCTTCTAATTACTCCCCTGAAAAACAAACTTACTCTCCTTACAGCTCTAGATCACCTCCTCCCCATTCTATTTTTATGACTTGCCTTCCTTTTTTCTCTATTTTATTTTCTATTACACAATCCCCCCCACCCACCCTCTCCTGTGCATCAGGATAGTCTCCTATTGCTTTGCAACAGCATCGAAAATAATCTCCTACAGTCATATATACACATATTTATCCAATGTTGCTCCTGTAACTCCGTCATGTAATTATACCAACTTCTCATATACGCTCCTCATCCTTGTATCTTTATACCTAGCCTGTAAATCACCCATTTTCTCCGTATTTTATATTTTCACCCTCAATTATAAGGCTCACATGTCTTATTCAAAATTATATCTACATTTTCAACCCTTTCTCTCCAACTTGAACTTGATTCTATCTTAGCATTTGCTTTAACTTACATAATGATCAGATATACCTCCAGCCACTCCTCCTCTCATAATTACACTCATTAACTTATTCTGTTATCATCTCTGTAATAATACATAATCTACCAAATTTTCCTCACCAAGGTACTCTGCAAACATCCTTTAATAATGCCTACAGTACATCACGTGAGGTCCACTGACGGCACTAATCTACTGGACAGTTCTCATGACGTTAAATTACAAGAGCTTCAATATGCACATTCTGCCATCACCAAGCCTAATTACAGTAAAATGGAAGAAAGAGCGAATAAAATACGAAAATAGTGGACAAAGACAGGCTATCGTAATAGAAAATAAATAATCTTTTGTTGTCTTAGCACCATCTGAAGGCTGATTGATCTTTTCTTCGATAACTAGATTACCGCCTTTTTCTTCTTCTTCCCTTTTCTCTCTTCCAAGATCTTTATCAAATAATGCTTCACATCCTTCTTTTTCTCTCTTTTTATAGAAGAGAACATAACACAATTCACAGGGCGAGTCAGTTTTTGCCCTCCAAATTTCGTCTATTTTCTTGTTATTGTTTTTTATTTCTTCGCCTGTAAGCAACTCGGTCTATATTTTATGTCAGCATGAGAAAGTTATCTTTATCCGCGTGCATCAAAAAACGAAGGCATAGAACCATTTGTAAAAAGAAAAATATAAATGATTCCATTGACGCGTTTGTATGTGCGTGCACTCTAAATCTCTTGTCAATTTCATGATGAAACGAAAAACGTCTTTTGAACTTAAAATTACGCCCATGGCGGAATAATACAATCATCTTTTGGTACTACAATAACAGGCCTCCTCCACCATCCTTCAGGCTACAATCTTTACTCTTCCAGACGTATGATAAGCGCTGACACGATGGTGATGTACGATGCTGTCGTGTTTCCTCCTCCTCTCCTTCCTTCCTTCCTTAGCCACCCCCAATCTTAGATGGCTCCCTCCTCCGCTCGAGTGGTCTCAATGGAGTGATATTGCCGTGACAAGAGTGTAAAGGCAAATTTCCAAGAGCAAGAGAACGTCATGATACGTTGCAGGTGATATTGGAAAGGAAAGGTCTTTCGTGAACCATATTGGAGATCTCGTATATCGAGCGAAGACTTGAATGGAATTCATCCCGTTTAAAGCAGCGGGAGTAAAATAGAAAGGAAGAAGTACATTTGGTGTCCTTTCTTTATTCCCTCGCCTTTCTTTCCAGTCCGAAGACGAGCGGAAATGAAAATGAGACGTTCCTTTCTTGCCTCAGCGGTGAAAGGTTGGCAAGTTGGGTGCATATCGTACCTCCACTATCAACGAAGAATAGGCCATGGTGTTCTTCTTTTGTTGCTAATTACTGAATAATCCTCTCCTCTTGCCTTTCCCAATGCGACCTAATTGATGATCAATACACTTGTAATTATAACGATACCGATTTTCCTGTTTAGAGACAAAAGTCTCTTGACAGTTCAAACATCAGCAAAGTTCCGGCTCAATTAGGTGAAGAGATCACGTAGCTAATTCGGAATCGTGTTTCTATTTAGGAAGCCACGAAATTACAGCGCTGAAAGTGAGGACAGAACAAATCATTATTATTTTCATGGATGTTTAATGACTGCCTAGGCGCAAGGGTTGGGGGGAGGGGGAAGGGTATATCCTCAAAGTCGGCTCTTCATTACTAATTAGTACTAATGGGACTATCAGTACGTGTTCAGTACTGGTGGGACCATCAGTACTTGTTTACGGCAGAGTATTTTATATTTTATTGACTTCATATGAATTCTTACATAATTCTAGAGTTATATATAATCGAAGGTTCCACAATTGATTGTTTATTTCAAATTACAATTCTCTTTGTCAAATGAACAACGGCTACAAAGATAGCACAAAGTGTCAATTTGTCTGTTTGAGCTTTCACCAACAGGATGCAAGGTACTACAGATAAACAATGATTGCACTGTAATTAAGGTAAGTATTTGTAATATATTATATATATATATATATATATATATATATATATATATATATATATATATTATCTTGAATATTTACTGAGATGTGTCTTGTTTAACTTACGATTTTAATGTGACTTTGTTTTGTGACAGTCTTTTTTTAGGTGATCAAAGCGTACCTGATGGTACAATTTACAACTTACCAATGAGCCTTACTGCCTACTGTATATGCAGGTAGGGAAGTTTTAACTTGGCATTTAATCAGCATGATGCCCTTTGACAGAGTTCGGCCCTTGCTTTAGGTGTGGCTATGGCGTTTGTAGCCCTGTTTTCGATTTCTGCTTTGTAAATAAAAAAATGCAGTTTTTGTTAAATATGAATTAAAAATGTTGATAGATTTGAATTAAAAATGTATGTATTTATGTAAGTCTCATCTCCAATTTTCCACCTACTCTTAAAATGAATATTTCAGGAAGTTCTAGAAAGCCACTAGTCTGCCTCAGCATCAGCTGGTAGTCATGTGAACCACCTGCCATGTTTACATTCCCTTAAAAGACTTTGGGCGCGTCCACACTATACAGTAGAAACATGTCAAAAACAAACGTCCCAAATTATCGTATTCATGTCACAAACAGGTCAAAAACAAGTCAACGACTGTAAATGAAGAACAAACCTTTGTCGAATACTGGATAACAGTATAAACCATTAGCCATTACTACCAATAAATCGTTGGCATATTCAACAGGTTTGTGATTCTGTGCAATAACTCACCGACGTGTGTTTACGACAAGATTTTCGGAAGTTTGGAAGGCCCCTTTGCCACACAAAGAGCTCACTCTGTACTGAGCCTTGCACGATCTAATAAACCAAGTTGCGACCTTCAGGATGACAGGCAACAGAAAACCAATTCCCCCTCTTTGACGCCTTGGGAAGAAGACGAATGAGGGTGTTGTTACTGACACCAGATCGAAAATCAACCAGCGACATCTGAGAAAGAGAATGGAGGAAATCGCACATGACTTGTGGCTGTTAGACTCGTATATCTGGGGCCATCCTTTGGGACAAGCAATATGAGCCTAGGGTTCGAGTAAGAACCCCAGTTCTCGAAGGACTCAAGACACCAAAAGTTGGCCTCCATGAGTCAGAGTATAGCGAAAACGTGTACAATCAAATAGATGTCTCTATATTTGCACAGCATTACATTGTACAGCACGGTAACACTACATATCAGCTGAAGTATTTGTATTTTTGTACATGTACACCATCAGAGTCTATGAACAAACAGATTACAGTGAACGGTACTATTTAATTTTGTTGTATTTACTGTTGTGTATTTTCTGTTTGATTTTTATATATAAATAGATGCAATTTAGTGCCTTTTATTGATAGATTTACGAACGTCCCGTACTGATTTATCCGAGATATATACAGTACATAATATAAGACTGCACAGGAGTGCATTCTCTTATTTTTGTACTACTTATATCTCGGCTAAATCAGTACGGGACGTTTGTAAATCTATAAATAAAAGGCTGCAAATCACATTGATTTATATTTAAAAACCAAACAGACAATACACAGAAATAAATACAACAAAATGAGATAGCACAGTTTTCTATCATCAGTTTGTTCATAAGCAACTCTGCCGTTGAGAATATCGTTCCTCGACGCACATCCATCACATATCAGCAACTTATGGCCCACACATCATATACGGGTTGAATACAAACCAACAACTTACTGGTAGTACTAAACGGTGCTTCATAAGATTATCTAAAAATTGCTAAAGATTTCTCCCCTTACAGTCGCTGACTTGTTATCAACCTGTTTGTGATATGCGATATGTTACAGACATGTTTACGACAAGTATTACTTTGGGGTAAACGTACCCTAACCATGATCTAAGTCTGGGACAGCGTGTGTATAAACACGCATCACAAACAGGCTGAATACAAATCAACAACTTATTGGCAGTAATAATCACTGCTTCGTAAGATTATCTCGCATTTACCACAGATTTCTCCATTTACAGTCATCGACTTGTTTTCAACTTGCTTGCGATAAGTATGCGATATGTTGGAGACATGTGTTTACGACATGTATTACTGAAGTGTGAACGTACCCTAACATTTATCTAAGTCTGGGATAGCGTGTGTATAAACAAAACAAATGCACACAAAAAGAATCCACCGGCAGATCCGACTGTCACGTCAACTGCAAGTTCTCTCTTAATATAATTCCGTACCTAAACCTTGGAAAGACTTCCCTCCGATAAAGAGCATTGTCACAGCCTACTACTTCCGTCTCTTCGTTTAAAAATAGCTCCTAGACGAGAGTAAATCTGTCCAATTAATAGCTCAATTGAGAGACCCATCAGCAATATACGGGCGGCTATCCCATCAGATCAAAAGATCTAGAAAGGAGGAATCGATAGAAGAAACGTGCACAAAATGCATCATCCTCCCATTATCTTCTAAATGAATAGAAGAAGAAGAAGAAGAAGAAGATGGATATGTGGGATTAAGAGACTCGTATCTGGTGTTGGAAAAAAGGCGGAATGGGAGAATTAAGAGAACAGAGAGTGTGTGTGCGTGTGTGTGTCTGTGTGTGTGAGAGAGAGAGAGAGAGAGAGAGAGAGAGAGAGAGGGAGAGAGATGCAAAAGCGTAGGTTTTCGTATCATTTCAACACTGAAGAAGAAAAACAGTCAATACCACTGGATGTACTGTATTTTCTAAGTTGCTTGAGAGCAACAAACTTGCTGAATACCACAATAAACTTAATGAAAGTACTCTAAACGAAAGCAAAAAGCGTATTATTACCAGAAGACTTTGATCAATAAATTGCCAAGCCGGCATATCAAATACGAAAGGCATAACGCTTGTAGATTTATAGATTTAGGCATACATGCCAAGCACTGGGGCAACTAAGGCCATTCAGTGTTGAAACAGAAAATTGACAGTGAAAATGTTTGAAAGGTGTAACAGGAGGAAAACCTCGCAGCTGCACTATGAATCAATTGTTAGAAGAGGGTGGACAGCAAGACGGAAGAAGGAGAATATGAACGGAGGTATGGTTAAAGGAATGAAAGCAGTTGCAGCTAGGGGCCGAAGGGACGCTGCAAAGAACTTTAAATAATGTCTACATTACACCGCATGAGGTGCATTGACGGCGCTACCCGACTACGGGGGGTACAACGCTTGTATTCAATTACAAAGGTACAACGCTTGTATTCAGTTACAAAGAGACATCGCTGAAAACCCCTTCGTCAAATAACATTGCACGAACATTTACTGCATGTGCTACATGTACTATTGGATAAGTGTATAATACAACACGCATCAGATTAAAGTTTAAATACAGAAGTTTTAATATCTAGTGCTATTTCAATTTGATAAAAATTTCCCAAGTATTATAAGAAAAAATGAAATTCTAAGCAACATGCGAATCTTACCTAAGCGTTGAACTACAACATTTAGGCAAAGCTTCATCTAATATAATTCCAAGTGGAAAAAAAAATAGTAGGTGTAACATGTAACTACTATAAATGGAAGACCCTACTTTTAATTTATACTGATATAAAACAACTTAATTTCGATTTCTGGGCTCTACTACACACAGGCATTCTCTAAATTAAGTTTTTTTTTTTTTTTTTAGTTAAAGGATACGTTCAAACCAGAATAAAACATGTTTGCGAAAAGTCGGTGACTTGTTGCACACAAATCACATACAGGTTTGATACAAGTCAACGGCTTATTGGTAGTAGCAACCAGTGCTTCATACGGTTATCCAACATTTGCCAAAGAATCGATCTTCACTTACGACCTCTCACTTGTTTTCAACCTGTTTGGGAGTTCTTCTCGGCTAGCACGCTGTTGGCCCAGCGTTCGACTCTCCGAGCGGTCAATGAAGAATTGGAGGAATTTATTTCTAGTGATAGAAATTCATTTCTCGTCATAATGTGGTTCGGATTCCACAATAAGCTGTAGGTCCCGTTGCTAGGTAACCAGTTGGTTCTTAGCCACGTAAAATAAATCTAATCCTTCGGGCCAGCCCTAGGAGAGCTATTAACCAGCTCAGTGGTCTGGTTAAACTAAGATATACAGTACTTAACTTTTCAACCTGTTTGGGGCATGTATGCGTTAAGTTACCTACGTGTGTTTATGACAGGTTTTACTGTAGCGTTGATGCACAATACGGATACGAGAACGGAGCTCGCGCCCTACGACATGCCTTAGTGGATACCTTTACAAAAGTCCAGGGCAAATACATGTTTCCTTTGTGGCCATCACAATAAAGAAATCTGTACAAGACAGGTACATCATCTCAAGTTATATCGTATAAGGAAGTCTGGAGTCTGTAATTCTCAGGCCTCAGGGGAGGCCAAATGAGGAAAAAATTTTTATATACACAAAAATTATTTGAATTATGCACTTAAAAAAGGGAAAAAGGTACTAATCTAGCAAGATCCATGATCATATAATGTTAATTTCGCTTTCTATAAGTAACTTTGCTAGAAAATTTTTTGGTCTGAACTAAAATCCAGCAACGCGCTTCCGTTTTCAAAAAAGAAAAAAAAAACATTTCAAATGTTATTTGTGTTGTCTTCTTTTACTTTGTTTCTACAAAGAGTAATTCATTAAACACTGAATGCAAAAGGATATCCTGTGTCCACGGTGTACCAATTTCTCTTTGTCCAATGCAAGTGGGAAGGAAAAACGCCAACTTCACTCCTTTGTTCCCTTGGGTCCAAAGCCCTGACATGCTTCCTCTTGAGTGACTAATTTCAGGAAACTATAAATTATTTATTTCTTAAGCTACATATTTTTGGAGTTGCGTATGTAACCCAAGTATCCTTGGTCACGAAGAAGTAGGTAACACCTCTCTTGAAATGTGCCAATTTTGACAACAGTCATACATATCCTTACAGATCATCCGTTCAGAGACTGTCTTTGAACTATCTTGTTTCTTGCTACCAAATTTGTAATTAATTACATCCCATTTTCAAGAAACGAACAAAATTTGAAAATTATTTCTTGAAGAGCTGGTAGTTCTTTTGCTTGATAAGTAAAAGGGGAAATTTTTTTCACAATGAAAAACTTTAAAAACTGAGTATGCAAACTCACTGATAAAATGTGTGTGTATCTGTGTAAACATCGAATTTTGTGAATAAAAGCTGTTTTACTTCTATTCACTTCCCAAAATTTACGAGATCGGATTTTTACATTTACTTATAATCATATTCTGGAGAAATGTACTAACGGAGATAGATAAAAGAAGAAAACCAATATTCTCCACGATCTTCTAGCCCGGGCATTAATAAATGCAAATATGAAAAAAAAAAACATAAGCGATAATTCAAGAAGAAGAAAAATGGAAGGTGATGATGATAAGTGATGCTGGAGAAAGAGGGAGAGAAGCGAGGAAGAGAGGGTACATACTGCTGCTGCTGCTTCTTCCTGCTGCTTCCTGCTGCTGTTACTTTTGCCCCCGGGCGCTATTGTTAAATAGCAGCAAATCCGACACCCCTCTGACAAAAGCTCCATCACTCAGGCTCCTCTCATCCAACTCAACATCGATTTCCCGATAAACAAGCCGCGATCTCGACTGAAAAAAGAAAGAAGAAGGAAGAGGAAGAAGAAAAGAGGAAAAAAAAAAGAAAAAACTTCCGGCCTGGGCCCTGGTGGCTGCACTTAAAGCGCTACTCAGCGGTTATAATGGGCTTGGGGGCTAAAAGAGAGAGAGAGAGAGAGAGAGAGAGAGAGAGAGAGAGAGAGAGAGAGAGAGAATGACTTAATTATTGTAAGTTCTGAACACCGAGACTTTCATATTTTGCGCCTAATGTTGATTTAACTATTCTTGCTTTAAATGCATTTATATCTAGGTTTGAAGCGTAAAATGCTGGGCTTTTTCTCTCAATGCTAATGAAAGACTTCTAAATGGCCACAATGATCTACAATTCGTAAAGCACGCACAACACGCCATGTTCCCAAATATCTATAAATAAGTCTAAATAAGTTCGCACTCTGTCCATAATTGAGACGGACGCCGAAAGCCTTCTTGATGAAGACAGACTCGCCTGGCGGGAAGGAGGGAGCAACGCGACGGCGGGAGGACCAAGGAACCGATTCTAACTCAATTCGGTGTCATTTCTAATTCAATATTCCCCCCAAAGGCGATACGTCTTAGGATTCCATTCTGGTGAAAGGGGATACAACGTCAGATTGTGGTGAAATAGCTCCGGCGATATTCTGTGGAGTGAAGCCTCTATGAATCTTGTCGCGTGGGGGTGGGGGGATGGTGGGGGTGGGGGTTAAGTAAATATCAAAGTATACGGCAAGGCACGTGAGAGGTCTTACCACGGCCGATCACGCACGTTGCTTTTATTATATTTTTTTTTTTTTTTTCTTTGACCCACGAGGTCGCTTTATAGAGCTTTTTACGTAAAAGCTTCCTGAGCTCACATTAAGGGGGTCGCAACCTGCAAACAGCAATACACTCATATTTATGGCCTCTGTGTAAGCCGGTTTGCCGTTATTGATAGGTGCAGTACCTGAGCCCACATACAGAACAAAATTCTTTGGACGTATCCACATGTTATAAGCAAATCTGAATAAAATGTAATTAGACTTACTTAAGATAAATGGTCCAAAAATACTTGTCCACACATACCAATACGAAATACATGGACGGAATTAGTATTACCATTGTGTTTACTTACCAACCAAAACTGCCATGCAAGCAAACCGTTTACACAAACACATACTTAGGCAAAAACATAACCGATTCATTTGCAAAGGCAACTGACACCAATTTACATATTCATTTTGACCTGCCGTGCGAAGTTTCACGAACTTCGTCGAAAATATCAACTTCTACTTCTTCCGGTTAATAAAGACTCACTATTGATAGGTACCAATCCCCTAACCTAAGGAAAATAAATGCAAATATTGTCAAGAATTCTTACACTTTCATATGGCTTATTCTGTTTATCAAGGTAAGAAACAAATAAAATCTTATTGCTTGCTTCATACAGCATCAAAAAATCCTTTCCTATGAGGCGTAAAAGAGGGAAAAAAGGAAAACAATTAGAGGGACACATAAACGCATCTTTTGTTTCCAAATAAAAAATAAAAAACAAAGCCCGTGTCAGACGTGTTACTCAAGGGCACCAACAGCTGCGGCGCATGTTAAAAACGCTAACTGACACACCTCCGGGCCATTTGCACGCGGCGATAAAAGAGGTTTCGCTCGATCGTAAAGTCCACTTTCCTCACAATTATGAATAAAGTGCTCCCCGGTCCCGCCGATGCGCGGGACCATAACGCGGCACTCAGACCCCGAATTTAGTACCGCCTTACTAACATACGCCGTGCCATTAATTCTTTTTATACCTAGGATAACATTCCGCATCACCGACTTCATGGTTAACTGCAGGATTGGCCGCTAGATGGCAATCTGTCTGGACGCGGATCGGAATGCGACCTGTGCGACGCCTGACGGCCGCGGCCAATCTGGTTGTTAATGTAATGAACCTCAATCCCGGAGGTCTTTATAGGCGTCGCAGGAACCGTGGAATTACACCGAGCTCTTTCCGTGAGACCGAGTTATGCCATTCAGGGCTACAAAAGGCTGCGGGACAATTAGTTGCAAATGGATGAAAAGCAATCCCGAAATTGATTTTAAATTGCAGAATAAAAGGCCGCAATTTAGAGGTCACTACTGTATACCCGGTGATGAAAACCTTAGCTACAGATTTAATTTTTAATGCTGATTTCCACATTCACTTTCAATGACTCACTAACACTAAAACTGCAAAGGAAGGCCATTAAAAATCGGCCAATAAATATAAAACATATGGATAATTAATGAATATTTATCTCTGAATATCTGTCTTTCTACTAAGAAAGGGACGGTTCAGAAGGCATAGCTTTCTCCGCCGAGACTGTGATCTCCCAGAGTTGATGTTGTACCTACTTCATTATTCACGTTACAGGTACAATGATATGTCATGGCAATGCCTTAATCGCTCTGGTTTGGTGTAGAACTGACTACTGGGCTTGTCGCGTTTGAGACGAATTTCTAACTACTGTATATATATATATATATATATATATATATATATATATATATATATATATATATATATATATATATATATATATATAATATAATAATAACGCAGTAGGGGAGACATGACACAGCCAGCCACCCCTGCAAACTGGTTTGACCGCCCCGTGTGGGGGTGGGCTAGGTAGGGGACTGGGAGGGTAGGGGTGACATCCACCCTCCTCCTGCAAACCTGTTTGTCCGCCCCAGGTAGGGGTGGAGTAGGTGGGGGATCGGTAGGGTAGGGAAAACAGCAGCCCTGGGTTCCAGCGAACGTAGCGCACCCCGACAAGCTCGTGTATATAGATATACTGTATATATATATATATATATATATATATATATATATATATATATCATATATATATATTTATTCATACACATATTTATATATATGTATGTATATATATGTACATATACATATTAATATATATAAGCTCTTTTCATCTTTGAACCCTCAGAAGTAAGCTCCCTCCTTTTGATGAATGTTCGTTTATTGCTTTATTTTTAGTACTGTCCTAGACGGACAAGTGGTTTCTGAATTTTATCAATTGTTTCTAAAACGTGTTGGTGTATTCGAATAAATACGAACCATCTTTTTCTTCAGGCCTTGACACACACACAAGCACTCAATTGTAAATATCTATATATATATATATATATATATATATATATATATATATATATATATATATATATATATATATATATATATATATATATATATATATATATATATTCTCACGCATTTAGAAAATTCGTCCCTACAGTCCATTAGCTAGGAAATAAAATTTAATGGTGGCTGGAGGAGACTCCACTAGGGGGAGGCCTACCCCCATATCACCTGATTTTGGGGACCATGCCGACCTCTTAGCTCCAGCATCGTATGATTTTTGGGGGAGAGAAAGCCGGTAGGGACAGAAGGGCTAGCCAGGACTGTAATTGGGCTGCTATGCTGACCCTAGTAGCCTTAGCCATAAGACCTATTTCCATTCGACCTTTTACTGGCTGAAATTGCTCGTACAGATCAACCGATGTCTCCGTGCCCCACACTGGAAATCGAATGGGAGACACATAGCGCCCTGGCTGGACACCCACACACACTCTTCCGGCGGGACCGAAGGTACACGCAGCTAGTGCGGCCCTGCTGCCTATCACGCTGGCAAGTGTCGAAACTTCTGCAGCTGAAATTCGTCTTTTGCAAGCGAGCTCCATGCACAGATGCAATAGGAATCTTGTTATCTGGCTGTTTGAGTGGTCTGCCCCTGCCCTTGTGAACCAAATAGCCTTAGACATTTAACTGGCATCTTGCTACGTGCAAGAGTCTTCTGATATTCAGCGGTCCAGGGGCGCTGGACACAGTTCCCCCTTTGCAATCCTGTTGGCTAACTACCCAAAATCATTCAACCAGTCTCAGCAGCAGAGATTTTCATTTGCGTGTCAAATACTATTTCAGGGCTGTAGGCCTTTCAGAGTCAGGTTTTTGCTACAACGTGTCTAGCTTTTATTGCATATTGTATGTGCCTTGCTTGCTGCCCGGTCAGCCATTTCATAGTGGTTTCCTGATTGCTCAGTTTGTAAATGAATTCAATTTAAAGTCATTGACTGGTTTTTTAAAGGCGATCGCTCACTTCTCTGTTCACTTAGATAATTCTGACCGCCAGGTGTTGGTCCCTAAGGCAATTGACAAAAGAAATTCAGTTTCATTCTTCCAACCGGCCTCAGAATATAACAATATATATATAACATATATATATATATATATATATATATATATATATATATATATATATACAGTATATATATATATATATATATATAT
>NC_089745.1:50916493-50921493 GCF_040412425.1 Macrobrachium rosenbergii
TTCCCCTCAATGTTCCATTTAATAAAATGTTTTATTCTATTTTCTTGCTACATTTCGTTTTGGGATTTCCTCTGATATCGCCAACAAATTTTTCTATATTTTTCATATATATTTTTTTATATATTTTTTTATACCAGACCTAAATTCCTTGGGATTTTGAAAGTTACACGAGAAACAAAAATGTAAATACCAGTTTAACGTTAAAATATGTTACTTACAATGAATTACAATTTAGTACTCTCTCTCTCTCTCTCTCTCTCTCTCTCTCTCTCTCTCTCTCTCTCTCTCTCTCTCTCTCTCTCCAGCAATCCCAGGGTTTTGAAAGTCATACAAAAAACGAAAATCCAAAGCACTGATTCAACACTAAAGATTTTGTTACCAGCAACGAAATTCAGTTTACTAAACTCTCTCTCTCTCTCTCTCTCTCTCTCTCTCTCTCTCTCTCTCTCTCTCTCTCTTGAAAAAATGGAACTATTTAAGGCCTTTATACAAACACTCGGATCGACGGATGACACTAAAAGGATATCATCCGATTTTCCAATGGGCCCCGATTACTTCGCACAGGCAATCAGCACTTTCAGATCAGGTACACTCCGCTGTCAAATATTTTCACCTTGGTAATATGTGGTAATATCTCCATTTCATGTTTGCTGCAACTGACCTTATGCCAAAAATAAAAAGAATAAAAAAACAAGAAAGGCATACAGGAAATTAATAAAAAACTAGCCTGTAACGATTTCTCAAAAACTGAAGCATAAAGTTATTCACATTACCGCTATCATCAATTAAGAAGTTTATGATAGCGCGAGTATATTCCTGTGGAATAATGGGCATTATTTTGACTTCATTTATCTGTAAAATATAACAGAAAAACAGCTTCGATGTCGCTTATTTCGCCTTCTATAACAACCACTTTCATTCCTTTATACCACGAAAGATGTAATACTTAACTTTCACTAAAATAACGCATACGGAATCACCCGCCTGTTTTGAAAAGGCGCAAACAACTGCATATTAACCCATGCTCCTTCTTCGTTCACATTTTTGTGTTGATAAAATATTGAATGCTTGACTTGGTACCGCAAAAACACTTTCCTCGACCACGAAATACAGCGTCTGCCGCGGGAGAGGCTTTATACATCATCAGTTAGTTCTTCACTAACCTTTAGGAGAAACGAACGTTGCATTATGTAAATCCGAAGGAAATTACTTTTGGTTACTTGAATTCGTGGGTTTTATTATTACATTCCTACGGAATTTTTTTTAACGATTTTGTTTAAAAAAAGAAATAAAGAAAAACGATAAAGTGCATAATAGCTACCATTTAAGAAACTCTACCATTTTTGTAATAGATAATCATCACAGAAATGACAGAAGCATCTACAGAAGCATCAGAAACAGCAAACAACTAACAGTAAAGTGCAGTTAGAAAGCTGCATCATGAAGAACAACACCACAATCCAACAGCAACAACAACCAGTTGACGACTAAAGCAACAACAACGATTCTGAGACGCAACTGCGGAAAATAACAGAATAAATTCCCCAACCGTTCAACGTCGAACTTTCTAAAAAAAAAAAAAAAGAGAGAGTGAGAGATTTTTACGGCCCTTCTGACACTAGCGCAGAGGAAGGGCTTAAGTAAAACCATTCACTCCTAATAGAATTCATTAAGGATAATGCAGCCTTTGACAACCGCATTCTGGCAAATAATTATAATTATGTTGGAATTCATCACCATGATAATGCAACGGTTGTTATCTAAAGGGAACGCCGGTTCCATAATTGAATTTCGACAATGAGAGAGAGAGAGAGAGAGAGAGAGAGAGAGAGAGAGAGAGAGAGAGAGAGAGAGAGAGAGAGAATCCGGTGTATCTTTTCTGTGATGAAAAATTATAATGCGGACGTCACCCGCATTATAATATTATGTTTAGGGAGGAATTTCATTTGATACTATTTTTATCATATATAATTATGATAATGACCCCATTAATATTAATATTGTCAGAATTAATATTCTAGAGCAGATTGAATTAACATCCATGATGCATTACGATTTTGTTCAGGACTTCGAAAAAATCTCAATTTTTAGAACTTTAGAAAATCACTTTCCTCATTTGCTGTTCAATTTTTCTCGTTAGGTTTTAATTTATATTCACTCACTGGACGTTGCACTCGTTAAGGAACCCTTACGAAAACAAACAAATACAAACCCCTCACGAAAACTTACAAACAAACAAAAATACACAAATAAAATATATGAGATAAATTCATGAAAATTTGCCATAATTTTTGACCTCGTCTTATCTAAAGGTCGTCTTATACACGGAAGTATACGGTAAGTTCCAATTTCGCACCACAAATAATTTTCATCAGATCGTAGATAAATAACTCAAGTTTTATAAAGATATCCAACTTCTGTTAAAAAAAAGATCCTAATTCAAAATAAAAAAAAATTAGGTTATAAACAGAACCTTTCAACTTTAAAAGCACTCAAAAGCAACTTTTTTTTTTATCTTAAAACAGAAAACGTACGTTTTGAAACGAAATTATTAAATAATGCTATATTATTACATTTTCATCACATGCTTAGACGCACGACATTAACCACACAAAATGTACGGTCAAGTTTGTTGATCGTTGTATGGACTGTAATAACATCACAAGGGGGATAATTCAGCTAACTAAATAATACTGCCGACGCATTGTGCTTTGAGTGTATGAAATTTAGGCTGTCAAGCCAAGAACTTCTACACTTTCGGCCATTCTGCGCTTAAGACGGTGAAAGGAGTTGGAGTGGTTGAACAGCAAGATAAAGATATCCAGAAAATGTGGTAGATGAAGTGCACGGTTCTAAAGATGGAACTCGGAGAAAACCCTACAAATGCACTAAGAATTAACCGTTAGAGAGGTTGGACAGCAAACCTGAAGAAAGGAAGAGGGATTAGAGGTAAAGGGTTAAAAAGTGGTTGCAGCTGGGGCCCGAAAGGACTCTGCAAACAACCTTTAGTAACGCCAACAATGCCCTAAAATGGAAGACTGCAGTATCTGCAAAAATACAAAACTGAGAAAAATGGTAGATACTGCAGTTTTCCCTTGCTTTACTACTGATCTGCAGATACTGCAAATGGGACCCCCTAAATAAAGCATTGAAGAATCATTCTGAAACTGCAGTAACTTGTGTACAGTGTTTCACGAGCCCAATAGGTGGCATATCTCAATTTCGAAAATTTTGCAGATACTGCAGTTTTCCATTTTAGGGCAGTACAGTGCACCACGTGAGGTGACCCCTACAGGGGTCGAAATATCTTATTATCGACATAAAAGGTCAACTAAATGATCTGATCTTTCAAGCCAAGATGGAGCTAACTGCTCGCTGATATAATTTATACATTTTATGATTTCGCCTCATCATTCTCGACATAACTTCATAATTTAGTTTAAAAATTAAAAATAAGCCTTTTTCTTAATAAAACAAAGACGCAACCAATAAAAATGGCTGGGGATTAAAGTGATAATTTCGTGGATTCATTTACAATACTCCCATGATATAGTTTTCGGGCCTCATTTCACATCGTGGAATAATCAACTGATCGGTTATTGTAAACTTTCACATTATCGTCATATGAGGAAAAAAACAAGCGTATCTGGACCCTGAGTTTAATTTTAATCATATAACGATACACAGGTTTTATTGATACGGAAGTTCAGGAATTACAGAGAAAAACGTAATTACAAAAAAGGATTCTTCTTCGCTGTATTTTAACGATGAAATGCTCAGATTCTACCCAATGGAAACTAACAAGCCAAGAATACAAGATAACGTTGGCACAATTGTATTCAAATTATTAAAGACACACCTAGATGATTTTCTGAAGTATTATTATTATTAATAATACATCCGCCAATGTTATGCTGCTCTAAGCACATTCTTTTGTCAACCAGCAACGGTTAACTGGCGGGATTCGAACAAATTCTTGCATATGACTTACCCTACAGAATTTTAATACGCATGAAACAAACACACACACACACACACACACACACACACACACATATATATATATATATATATATATATATATATATATATATATATATATATATATATACAGTACATATACAGTATATACATATATGTATACACACACACACACACACACACACACACACATATATATATATATATATATATATATATATATATATATATATATATATATATATATATATATATATATATACTATAAGCCTTTACAGAAGTGTGCGGAATGAAGGCCCTTTGATCCGACTCCCTGGGCCGTACGTAGCGTCCTATACTTCTTATTGTGAAGGCACAGTGGCGGTCACAATAATACTGAATTCAAATCCCTCTCCACCAATAACAGCCATCTTCATGCAAAGTAAGATTAACGTAAACTTAGAGATAAACTTTCAATTCTAAATTTTACCAAATAATGATAAATATGAGTTAATGTGTGTGTGTGTGTGTGTGTGTGTGTGTGTGTGTTTGAAAGAGTAACGCCATCAACAATACAATGCCTGCTCGTGACAGCTGAAGAGAATGAGATTTCCTCATCGCGTATCATCTGCTTAAGCAGTGCGTCCCTTAGGCGCTTTATTTTTTCCCCCTCAAAGAATGTTAGCAAGAATTAAAAAAAAAATAAAATAAAAAAAAGCTTCGGCCCGGCGAGTGTAAGCCATCAATATTGGCGCCAGGTGTATATGCCCTGACGAATTGGGTGTAATATCTTGATATATTTCCTTCACGGATGAAAAACGACCTCTTGCTCTTCTTCTTCTCCTTCTTTATTTCCTTTCTCCGTTCTCTTCTTTTTTTTTTTTATCACACACGCCATTCTCCCATCTTCTCAACAAAATAAAGATGGCATGGATCTTAAATTTACTGACTTTCGAGTTAATCTTAGTTTGAACGAACATTTATTTTTAAAACGAATTGCAGTTCGCTGTCTGATATAAGTCACATTACTGGAAAGGTTT
>NC_089745.1:50926493-50958993 GCF_040412425.1 Macrobrachium rosenbergii
GGTAGAAAGGACAATGGTAAGATGTGAGAGAGGTGGATCACACATCAGGCTACCCAAGGAAGGCAGCTGTTGCTCTGCAGACACTTGGAAGAGTATATCATTTAGGAAAGCAAAATTTGGAAATGAAGACAGTGATTGTAGATGGCAGTGAAAGGAAATCATGGAAGATGACTAAATAAAGTCTTCATAATAAATAAGGGTGGTGGAAATGCTGACAAATACAGAGCTACGAAGAATGAGTTGTAAAAAACGGTGAGTGTATGATACGCAATGAATCCGGGTTTAGATATTACTTGGTCAAATGGTGAAACTAGATTTAGGATTAACTGGTGAAGAGAGTGTTTAAGCTGATACGAAAGTTCTGAAGTTCTGAGAGCCGGAGTAAGAAAAGGTAAAGGAAAATGTATGTTTGACGAATGACATAGGTGGTATAATGAAATGGCATCAATACAGAAGGTGTTAATGATTATAAATGTGTATATAACGTGATGGAAACAATACCAATGGTTCCCTTTACAGTATTTTAACTTCAATTAAGTGTCAAGAGATTTATGTTTCACGCTACTTTTATAAGTAAGGAACATTTGTTCCTACCTGACACAAAAAGAAAAGGGATTACTTGATTATGATTAGCCTTCAAGCCACAACCTGCACTTTGTGCCTTGTTGTAAAGTATGGTTTGCATACACCTGCGACTTGTTGACTAGGCCGCTGACATTAATTACATGGCAAGACCGGCAATTACTACCCATTACCTTGCCACGTTTATAATATATATCTCCAATTATAGGAGACTATAAAGATGGAAATACGTTTTGCTAAGTGTTGAAACAACCCCAGACTTCTAATCAACGGCGAAACTTTTACGTCAAAGTTTGACGAATAGTGCTGTACATTAGTTGGCTAAATCCATATTCATAAAATCTGTTTCTTGCATTAACGTGCTGTATAAATTTTTTCAACTTCCAGTTACAAAAACTGTGACTCTTTAAGAGAAAATCTGAGAAGGAAAATCGGAAACCTTTCGTCATATTTTAGCAAACTCACCCGGCAATGAAAATATTTAATAGGACAGATAAACCGAATAGTCACTTATGCATTTTCAACGATGTTCTTGGAAGTCTGAGACAATAATTTCGCCCTAAAGATTCCAATTATACCAGACACTACATCAAGAATGGATGACATTCCCATCTTCCATCATTTCCTTTCACTGCTGATCTCGCCTTTGTAAGGTCCGTGATTTGCAACCCAGTCTACTGCCACCGGTCGACCTGGCTGTGAATGGGTATCAGTGGCCAATGGGAGCCAAGAAACAGGCATGGGGCTAGTTACCTCATCTCTAAAGACTTGGTTAGAAAAGGAGGTGACTCCCATAAAGTACCTCACCACCCAAAGGGGAAAATGCGTTGGCGAAAAAATCATAGAGGATTTTCTAGATAAATTGTACAATATATATAATATCAGCAATTCAAAAGCTCATCGATCCTCTCAAAAGCGCAAGAATTACTGAGCGCAAAGGATGTTCAATAAAAAAATTATCTTGAATGACACATTATTTCATTTTATAGATGAGGTAATGCAGAGTGAACCACAAATCATTATAAAGCTATAATTAAAATTTATTCACTTTGTACGGCATACTCTGCTTTTTTAACAATAACTAAGAATTTGTAAGAAAACATAAGCCATGGATATCAATAACAACAGCAATGAGAATGTTAAATTCATAAGACAATGTTCCTGTAAGAGGGAGAAAATCACAATATACCTCAAATAATAAGCCTTAAACCTGGGCACAGAGGAGATTGGATTACGGACAAGAAAACCTTTGACCTCGTGGTCAACAGAAGATCGAGGTATCTGTTAGGATGATGATGGCGAGGCAAAGAAAATGAAAATATAAAAGAAAATCTGAAAAAAAGCAAAAGTAAAAAAACACCAAAAAATAAAACGAAAACAAAATATAAATACAGAAAAAATAACCAGTTATTCTATCTTTCACCTTCGGCCCCCCGGCACGAAACGACACCAGTCTAATGTACAGTATTGTAATGGAATATCTAGGAGTAAGAAATCCAATAACTTTTTTTGTTTTGTTTTTTCAAATTCTAAACTGGCGACGATGAATAACGCATCAAATGCCACGCTTTACCTATGCCGTATACAGTCCATAAAACACCATCACCATCGTTTTCTATTGTGGCCGTGAACGAACCAAAAGAATTTCTAATAGAGACGCACGAAAAATTCAGTGATGAAAAATGACATTTTTCCATTTTTAGAGTACTGTAAAAATAAAAATAAAAAAAAACTACTGAGATGGCTATTTGTTTGTCCGTCCGCACTTTTTCTATCCGCCCTCAGATCTAAAAAACTACTGAGGCTAGAGGGCTGCAAATTGGTATGTTGATCATCCACCCTCCAATCGTCAAACATAACAAATTGCAGCCCTCTAGCCTCAGTAGTTTTTATTTGATTTAAGGTTAAAGTTAGTCATGATCGTGCGTCTGGCACTGCTATAAGTGCCAACAACACAGGCCACCACCGGGGCGGGACTGAAAGCTTCATTAGCCACGGCTGAGTTTCATACAGCATTATATGCTGTACAGAAAACTCGATTGCGCAGAAGAAACTCCGGCGCGTAGTTTACTTGTTTCTTTTGCCAAGAGATGAAAATGATATTGTACAGTAATATAGAGAACACAAAATACAAAGGTAGTCATCAGCCGGACGATAAGATAAAGGAAATAAATAAACCGAGATATATTGGAAAAATGGTTCTTTTGGGAAATACTGAATATACACATTGCGAATACGTGAGAATGAGAGAGAGAGAGAGAGAGAGAGACAGAGAGAGAAAGAGAGGAAACATGCTATTTAAATCTCGCGTGGCTGGATAGGAATAGGAGGAAGTGGGCGTGTAGGGGTGGTGTGGTGTGGTGGGAGAAAGGCGAGAGGTGGTGCCAGAGAGGTGCCAGAGAGCTGTCAAAGAGGTGGCACTATGTTGACATCTGTTGGACTCTGAATTTCCCGTCACGGCCAATGTGCGGCCGGAGAATATTCCGCAAAACATTTCACACTGTTGTCAGACTTATGGTCAAGCCATTGTTCGCAAATGGCCACAAATTTCCAAAACCCCGCAGCAGCTAGGAAACTTCTCTCTCTCTCTCTCTCTCTCTCTCTCTCTCTCTCTCTCTCTCTCTCTCTCTCTCTCTCTCTCTCTCTCTTCGGCTGTTTAATGTTTTGAGAACTATTATTGACACGGAAAGTCGTTCCAGTGATTCATGTGTGAAATGGTGATTGGTTTCGTGTCTCGTAGCTTAGTGTATCAGTTTGTCATTCACTGACAAATGGTCCGTTTCTCTCCCTCTCTCTCTCTCTCTCTCTTTTTCCTGAGGGATGGTAAAGGCTGTAAGTTTCGCGCTGCTGTAAATTAGAATTTAATGAAACGTGGGCATGATCGTTTTCGAGTTAGCTGTAATTGTGAGCTCCAAAACTAAATAGATTTGTCAGTATACCTCTGGTTTAGCAAATTTATTTTTTAATTCAATTTTTTTTGTCAATCTTAACCACAAATTATTTAATGCGAAATTCCTTTAATATTCAATGGCAAAAGAAATTTCAGTGAATCTGAATTCTAAACTAATAAGCATTACTGTACTTATACTTAGGTTTAATCATTATCTTCCATCAAACGATGTACAAAGAACTAATTACATTCACGATCAGATACAGTTTTTTTTAACAGTATCGTATGCACTTTCTATTTTATGCAATAATTTTTAAGTTATTCCAGTTTTCCAATAATTTGTTTTTATTTTATCCAGATAAAAGATGCTCACTTTTCAGTAAATTCTCCCACACTGGCGAATATTTTTTCATTCTCCACGAATGCAATAATAAAGTCATGTGTTCATACACTTTTTCATTTTTCAAAAAATGTAAAATATCCCACATGCCATTTGGATATGCAGTTTCTGCATTCATTGTTTAACTTCAAAGGAGAAACAGAGACTGGATCATTTCCACGCCCAATGAAGCTAAATCTATTTCACATTATAAATATTCAAAAGCTATCGGAACATAAAAAGGTTTTTATACCCATTAATTACATCAAAGCGTATCAAAAAAACTCTGTTCGCCTTGTAATGGACTGCTCACAATTTATTGAAATTGCTCAATGCTAAGAATATAACACTAGCTATCTGTCATAAGTCACAGGAACTTGAATTTCGGGTTAGGTCTAAAGCTTGGTAGGCCTATGTGTCAATTACAAATCGACTTTGCATTACATTCGTAATTCTTCAGAGATTAACGATATTATACCTTTACTGTCCGACGTCCCACTGCAACTATTAAGCATCTTGTCATTAGATGTCTTGGGTTGCATCCACACTGCAGCGAAACTTGTTCAAAACACGCGTCACTACCTTACTGCATACACCCCTTAGGGGGTTAGTGCCGTCAGTGCACTTCACGGGGTGCACTGTAGGCATTACTTAAGGGTCTTTGCAGCGTCCCTTCGGCCCCTAGCTGGAGCCTCTTTCATTCCTTTTACTGTGCCGCTGATCATATTTTCTCTTTCTTCTATCTGACTTTCCACCCTCTCTAACGATTGTTTTTTAGTACAACTGCAAGGTTTCCCTCCTGTTACATTTTTCAAACCTTCTTACTGTCAATTTTTCCCTTTCAGCGCTGAATGACCACATGGGTCCCAGCGTTTGGCCTTTGGCCTAAATTCGATATTCTACTCTATTCTTACCGCATGCATAATATTATGACAAACAAGTTGAAAACAAATCAACAACAGTGAGTGGAGGAAGAATCTCTGACAAAGGCTGGACAATCGTATGACTCAACAGTTAGAACTACCAATAAGCCGTTAACTTGTATTCAACTTGTTTGTGAAGTGTGTGCGATAAGTTAAGTGTGTTTATGACATGTTTTGTTGTACAGGAGTGTGGACGCTCCCTTAACCTCATTTCCGGACGCCCTGACACCGTGCTCTGACACCGAATGGAGACGAGCTGTTTCTGCGCATGAGATACATAAACCACAGAGTTGCAGAACACCATATACCGCATAAAAATATTCAATGATGAGTAAACAGCATAAAGCAATATCTATTTTAAAAATTTGTTTTTCTCTTCTAATGTACTTTTTATAGTTCCTACTTCTGAATAGGCAAACTACAATGAAATAATAATAGATAAAAAACCTTTTTTACTCACAATCTACCTGTTTACCACATTTTATTATCGTGGTATAAAATACAAAACATCGAGACGTACGAAAAAGAGGTGGGATTAAAAACGATTACCTTTAAATTTAGCTGTCGCAGGATGTTAAGTTTCAATATCATAATAATAATGTTGGCTCATCAATCTGTAATGAGAATCAGAATTGAGAATTTAACAGAAATTTTTCAATGCAGATAATGACAATAATGTTAATATGACACCTGACGTCACCTGAGATATCACTAAGACAGGTTTTACCCCGCAACGGAATAGTCATTAGTGCACCTCACGCGGTGCACTGTAGGCATTAATTAAATGTGTTGCACCGTCCCTTAAACCCCTAGCTGCAGCCATTGTTTAGCGTGTAACTTTACATCCATTCCCGCTTCTTTTCTTCAGGCTTGCTGTCCACCCTCTCTAACTATTACCCCTTTGTGCAACTGTGGGTTTTCTCCCAGTTCCGCCCAGCGTTCGACTCTCCGACCGGCCAGTGAAGAATTAGAGGAATTTATTTCTGGTGATAGAAATTCATTTCACGTCATAATGTGGTTCGGATTCCACAATAAGCTGTAGGTCCCGTTGCTAGGTAACCAGTTGGTTCTTAGCCACGTAAAATAAATCTAATCCTTCGGGCCATCCCTAGGAGAGCTGTTAAACTAAGATATACTTAACTTTTCCACCTTTATATCCTTAAACTTCCTTGTAATTCCTTTCCTTTATGTTGTAGATCTCTTTACCTTCCTGGTCAACCACCCTACTTCTCTCCTATCACTGTCTTGAGCATGGAAAGCCAAAAGTGGCCCAGTGCTTGGCTTGACAGCCTCATTTTCATCAAATCAAATCAATTAAGATTCTATTCTCAATACTTTTCAGTTTCAATCTCACAGGAAAACACTGGCTTCAGTGAAAATGTAATTATCTTTCATCTTTAAATGAACTAATTACGCCGTTTCCCTCCTTGGGGATGAATCTTGTCCTGAACATAAAGCACACACACACGCACACATACACACACACATGAATGCAAGCACGCACACAAACCTCAACATCTGCACGGTCTGTTTCCAGCTACACCCAGCACTTGAACCCGAACTTTTATTAATATTCCGTGACAAAGGGCGTCCAGAATTCAAAGCCAAACGGAGGTGAAGTGTTTCCGCTCGAAATTGACTTTCCACGCGCGAAACCCACAAAACAAATTAGGTAAACATGCAATCAAACATGCAATCAGCGGTGGTTCGATCGGTCATGCACGGTCACTTCGATTTGGTCAAGGACTAGCGTCCTTGACGCCGTCCTTATGGACGTACGTAATTTCGTTATCATTTTTCCTTTATTTTACAAGTTTTTACAAATATTATTTCTCTGGTTTACTTGTAGGTTCCCGTTTTTACACATTTAGTATTTAATCATTTAATTAATAATTCATCTATTCAACGTATTTACTTTCAATAGAACCACTTACTAAATTGCCTTTCTATTCAATTTATTTTCTCACTATCAGGAGAAAAATCTTTCGCAACCTTTCCGGTTTAGACCC
Source organism: Macrobrachium rosenbergii (assembly GCF_040412425.1). Taxonomy (NCBI): domain Eukaryota; kingdom Metazoa; phylum Arthropoda; class Malacostraca; order Decapoda; family Palaemonidae; genus Macrobrachium; species Macrobrachium rosenbergii. The sequence goes on from NC_089745.1 coordinate 50,933,277, forward strand.
CCATTCTTTTTCTTGAATGTGATTTGTCCATGAGCTATAAAAAGATGCAAGCCTGTGCTGTGCGTCCCACTGTCTTTGTCTCGTATAAAACACAGACACACACACATACACAAACACTCCACCATTATTCATGAACACTACTAAAGAGAGTGTTAACACCGTGGAACAAATCCATAACACAATCATTGTCGTACAATGTTCAGTTAAATAAATGCCACTACATGCAAGGATATTTCGCTGCACTATTTAAAGCTCAGGCAATATCAGGAAATTGAGTTCACGATTTATCCCGCTAAAAAAAAAATAAAAGCTTGAATCACTAACGTGTTGAATGAAATTGTGGGGAGATAACATTAGCTAATACCTGTGTTCATGCTGACTAACAACTCAAGTCCTTTCATTAATTTGTGTATCTGGTTTGATCACAAGCTCGTCCCACCTTTCTCTTCATCGGGTGAGGTGTTATCGCATATTCTGTCTCTCTATCTATTTATTTATCTATCTATATAGATAGATAGATAGATAGAGAGACAATATGGATAGCACCTCTATATACACATACACACACACACACACACACACATATATATATATATATATATATAAAGATTATATATACTGTATAAATAAATATATATATATATATAACATGTATATGTATATAATCTATATATATTATGTATATATATATATATATATATATATATATATATATATATATATATATATATATATATATATATTAGACATACTATTATAAATTATTTTATACTCTAATATAAAATTATATACTTCTTCAGTTATACAATATATTTATATTGAAAGTATGTACAACACTTGCCACAAACTGGAGATAAGCGCATGCACGCGTTAGAAAAAGCAGTGCAAAAAACAGGGACTGATCAGTACGCAAAACGAAATGCTACTAAAACGGAAAACTGCACGGGGAAAAAAAATGCAAACTAGGATTGAAGAAATGTAAAACCCCGGAGAAAAAAAAGGAAAATCGGAAAACACGAAAAAGGCTGAAAAAGAAGCCAAATACGAAAAGCTTCCCAGTTTTGCTGGGCACCGGAGAAAATGCTGCGATGGTCAAAGTGAAGCAGTGGACAAAACGTAATATCAACTCTAGTGCTCATGACCTCCGAACACCGCATCCTAAATGAAGACGCCCTGGGGTCAAGTTGGTGGCTGGAGGTACGTAATGGTACCAAATAGCAGCCGTGAACGATAGTCCATTATTGGGTTTCCACATAATGGTAAACAAGAATCAGCTCTCAAATGGGATGGAACTGAATCCATGTTCAGCGTAAGGATAATGCGAGATGTATCAAGCCAATTCAAATATGACAGAAATATTTACCAGTTAGGAAGACATTTCTAGTAGTGAAAGATAGTCTATATGCTGGGCTTCTACATAACGATAAATTGGAAGCAACTCTTAAATGGGATGGAACTGGATCCATATTCAGAGTAAAGATAACGCGAGATATATCAAGCCAATTCAAATTTGACAAAAATACTTACCAGTTAGGAAGACTTTTCAAGCAATGAAAGGTACTCTATGTTGGGCTTCTACATAACGATAAAATGGAAGCAACTCTTAAATGGGATGGAACTGGATCCATATTCAGCGTAAGGATAATGCGAGATGTATCAAGCCAATTCAAATATGACAGAAATACATACCAGTTAGGAAACATTATCATTTGGATTTTCATTCTCCAAGGTTTGAAATGACCAATGATATTTCATTTTAGAACGTACTTTTTTCAAAAGAATGTAGAATAATGTGGAAACAAGCGTTTTTCATTGTAACAATGAACCATGCATACTGAGCTCAACCCATGCGCTCAATCCCAAAAGGGCATACGGAAACAGTCAAAACAGGGCATTTATTATACGTCAATGGGCAAAAGGAGACCAATGAATAGTTCTATGAGCAACTTTCAAAACTAAATTATCGGAAATTAATTTGCTTGGCAACCCTAAAAATGATTTAACTTGCACACATGAACTACATTTGAATGATATTCACAACTAATATGATTAGTAAATTAATATTCCTGATTTCAACACGATATGAGTAATCAGTGAATTTGAAAACTTTCTGACACACAGGAAAGACCACTCAGAGTAACAGTAGAGTTTTTATATTTATTTGCTTCTGAGTATTGACATTTTTCTTGCGAGTACCTGAGCTCCACTACACTGTTCATTTCTTTACAGCACGGCAGAAATGTGGCCATGACTCAAAAGGAGATATTACTGTACTTTGCTAAATACGAAAGAGCTTTCAAAGGAATACATTACACAAACTTTTGGTGAAGGGGGTCACCCTCAAATGAGCTTACCTTTTTCGTGAGCTTTTAAGAATGGTGAAGTAAGAGCAAATCCACTATATCTTTGCTGTGACATAAAATACGACACGATCTTTATATGTCATCAAGTAGATCTAGCCTTCTCACAGCAGCAACTGCTGGAGATCAGTAAGATGACGTAGAAAAAGTCGAGTAGTGAAAAATATTTTGTCTCTCTGCTTTATGGAAATAGTACTGTCCACCAAATCTTCATAAGTCATATATTTTTACCCTTCAAACTCATATTTCTTCCGGAAATATGTTGAAGGCTGTTCTTTATGTATGCCGTTTTGTTCCCAGTTATCCTCGAATGTTCCTTTACAGCCAGTTTCTCCGCATCTCAAAACTTTAACCTCAATCAGAGGAGCGGTTCTTAAGAGACCTAAATATAACACCTAATCAGACTTCAGCCCCAGATACATACTCTATATCGGCAATATGTGAAAAGATAACAGATTTAGTAAAGCATCCTTCTCATTTAATTTTTTCCCTAGTATTAATGAGCTTCACCTTCCACTGCAAGTAATGATGATTTCGTTCGGTGGACGATCTCAATTCGCTGTTTTCTTTTACAGAGCTGAATCAAAAGACATTTCCATTATCTGAACCAGGCTGCTGTTACAGCACAAGCCTTCTCTATTTTTATTTTACTGAAAGGCTGCATCTCCACCTTTTCGACGTGTAATATGCTCCAGAAAATGCCTTTTGGTTTTCTTTGCTAACATATGGAAATCACAACTGATTTCTCGTTAGAATGATATTGATAAATATCTTCGTTTCTTTAAGTTAAGTATAACTTAGTTTAACCAGACCACTGAGCTGATTAACAGCTCTCCTAGGGCTGGCCCGAAGGATTAGATTTATTTTACGTGGCTAAGAACCAATTGGTTACCTAGCAACGGGACCTACAGCTTATTGTGGAATCCGAACCACATTATAGCGAGAAATGATTTTCTGTCACCAGAAATAAATTCCTCTTATTCCTCATTGGCCGGTCGGAGATTCGAACGCGCCGCCAGCAGAGTGCTAGCTGAGAACAGAAACCACCATCCCAATGAGGAACTCTTCGTTTCTTTAACACCGAAACGAATGAATAATAGTATCAAGCAAATATGGAAGCCAAATTGCATCAGACTTAAAAAAAAAAAACATACTTATATTATAATTACGTCTCAAAAGGCTAGCACAAAAAAAAAAAAATCGCAATAAAAACATTCTTCGTGTTTGTCTTGAATAGTTAAAAAGAGCCACTGCACACAACCAAGTTTTGAGCGAAGTAAATGTATAATTAGAAAAAAATCTGAAAAAACAAGAATCTAACGAAGCCAAAATAAAAAAAAAACTTAACTGATAAAAAAAACTTGTCTTTTGTATATGACGATGAAAAAACAAGACACTCGGGACCTCAGCAACTGCAAGGCCAAACCCCATCCCATGCGGAAACCCCATCAGAACCGATCCTGTGATTAGCTCAAAATTCAGCCCTAATATAAACGTGCAATTAGGGAGCATCACTGCAGGGCCGGCCAGTAGGGAGGCGAGGTAGGCATGCAGCCGGTAAGGCTATTTCCTGAACATAGTAGGATTAGCATAAAAACTGTGTTATTTTTGGGAGGGTTAACGACTAAAATTGCTACGCCTTCATTTCGTGAAATTAAGACGAAAATTGGGGTGGCTCACGCTATTACTTGACGCATTATTATTATTATTATTATTATTATTATTATTATTATTATTATTATTATTATTATTATTATTATTTACGAAATAATAATAAGCTGCAGTCATAGCCAAAATTAGTTGCTATTAAAAAAGACAGTAGTAATTATTTTAAATATCAAAGACAACATCGCTGTATTATTGTTATCAAAGAAACATTTGAGGTACGTCTCTCTCTCTCTCTCTCTCTCTCTCTCTCTCTCTCTCTCTCTCTCTCTCTCTCTCTCTCTCTCAAAAGATAGTAACAATTAGTTAAAGTAAAAAACAAAATCATGGTATTATTATAATCTACGAGATACTTGAAGCAGCAGCCTCTCTCTCTCTCTCTCTCTCTCTCTCTCTCTCTCTCTCTCTCTCTCTCTCTCTCTCTCTTCTCTCTCTATATATCTTTATATATATATATATATATATATATATATATATATATATATATCTCTCTCTCTCTCTCTCTCTCTCTCTCTCTCTCTCTCTCTCTCTCTCTCTCTCTCTCTCTCTCTATATATATATATATATATATATATATATATATATATACACACACATACACACATATACTGTATATACTGTATATATATATATATATATATATATATATATATATATATATATATATATATATATATATATATACGTCTCTCTCTCTCTTTTCTCTCTCTCTCTCTCTGCCAGAGGGCGAAAATAAGACACTCCCGTACTCATACAAACTGCCTTTACAACAAGCCTCATTTCATGGATGCGTGATTTACTGTACATCATTTCCCGCTCCGAGGACGTAATGTTGAGTTGCCATATTAGATATCAGAGAATCGGGGGCAAATATTGACACTATGGTCTGTTGTCTACCAGTGCATACACTATCTTGCTTGAGGTGTCTCAAAGAAAGGAAATTTAATTAAGCTTATCCGAAAAGCAAATTACGGATTTCCATCGAAATTTACTACAGTTTTAGTAGGCAGTAAAGTTAACTACCTCTCTCTCTCTCTCTCTCTCTCTCTCTCTCTCTCTCTCTCTCTCTCTCTCTCTCTCTCTCTCTCTCTCTCTGAAGATAATTAAAACGTGATACAAAATATCAACATAGTAAATGATTACTAGGTAAGTGTGGCCATAAGCTCTGCTTATATCTGTCTATCTTTCTGTTTATCTATACACATCCATAAATACACAGACACATACAGACACACAGATACACATACACACAAATATGTATATGTATATATATATATATATTATATATATATACATATATATGTATATATATATATATATATATATATATATATATATATATATATATATATATATATATATATATATATATATATACAATACATATGTTCTTGCAGAGAGGATACTACGAAATTCATGGGTTACATATGGGAGAGACCAAAAGAGAATCATTCACTGTATAACAAATGATCCCAAACGAAACGGCATTATAAGAAATTTCATGTGTTTATTTAATTCATTATGCAAAGTGAAAAATCTTTGTTTTACCTTTCTTTGAGAAGGCTTTCTCAAGCTATGACTTCAAGTACTCTGGAAAATTATCTGAGGTCAAGTGTCCCTTCTCTATTTTTGGTGTTTTAAGCGACTTTCCAACTCACTCTGTACGCCAATATATTTCCTTGACAATTACGTATTTCTTGGACTAGCCATTGGCCGGTAACCAATCTCAAGTTTATCTTTGTGCTCCCATACTTAATCTTCAAGTTAGGGGATTGGCCAACCACACCATGCTAAATATTTAGTGCTTCCGCTTAGGGGATGGATCCACAAATCACATCACGGATAATAGGAAACAGCTAATCCTGCAAAAATTCCAGTCGTGACTGTCGTGAATTCTGTTGAGCAGTGCACCAGTAGAGATGAATAAGAGAAATTGAATTGAATTGAATTGAATCTAAAATTTAGGCCAAAGGCCTAGGACCTATGAGGCCATTCAGTGCTGAAACGGAAATTGACAGTAAAAGGTTTGAAAGGTGTAACAGGAGGAAAACCTCGCGGTTGCACTATGAATCAACTGTTAGGTGAGGGTGGAAAGCAAGATAGAAGAAAGAGGGTATGAAAGGAGGTACAGTAAAGGGAACGAAAAGGGTTGCAGCTAGGGGCCGAAGGCACGCTTCAAAGAACCTTAAGTGATGCCCACAGTGCACCGCATGTGGTGCACTGACGGCAATAGCCCCCTACGGGGGAATAAGAAGAAAACGTGGAAACCCTTAAATGTTCTAAAACCAGGGAGGGGGACAGAGGCCTGTGGAAAGCTGATGATTGTTTCCAAAGCAATAATATGCAAGAGGCCGGCGAATACGTCGATAAAGGTCTGACACGCTACGAGAACTTTTCTCGTAATGTTTGGAAAATTCAAACGCAAAAGTGTACATTACGAGGTTTTCGGTGCTATAAAATGGTAGGTTTAGTTACGCATAGGTAAAAAAAGTAACATCGCCCTACCACCACAATAAAAAAACAAAAAAAAAAAAATATATCACCACACTTTTGCCATTTTCATTTAGGCAAATGTTCAAATACGAGTGGAAACTTCATGAGTTATGGCAGAACGTATTCATATCCACATGACTCTGTAATTATGAAAGAATTTAAACGCAGCAATATTTTTCGCCCCTTTTCCAGCTATCCGTTTCACTTCCGTTTATTGAAAGAAATCGTGTCCCGAAGCCGAGTTATTCACAGAAAGAGTTGTAAGTCAGTGAATATTGTTACCTAAATACTGTGTACAATTTTCTGGTATTGGTAAGGCAAATAATACTAACAAATATTTATAAGACAAAATTGAGTTCAGACAGATATTCCCTAATTTCTGCTCTACTAGCAAATATTACAAATTTAAAATATCATTTTAGTTTTACCTTTATCCCGTCTTTTATTATATCAAATTATTATAATACGAACATACTATAATCATTAGACATTGCTTTATACATAACTCTCGATTTCACTTTATTTTAAGAAGTTGCACTAATAAATTTAAATATATATACAGTATATATATATATTATATATATATATATATATATATATATATATATATATATATATATATATATATATATATATATATATATATATATATATATATACATACATATATATATACACATATATATATATATATAGATATATCATATATATATATATATATATATATATATATATATATATATATATATATATATATATATATATATATTATATATATACACACACATATATAAACTGACAATATAGTGAGAGATTTTTTTTATTTTCTATGGCTATCGAGGAGGATTCAGCAATCCCAGACAATATGACAACGAAACGTAACAGTTTTCCGTGAAAAACTCTTTTCTAGCATTCACAGTAACCTCTTTTACGAAAATCCTCTGGTACGCCATCATGTTATATCAACATTATATCATTTCTATATTGAATATATATGCACATTTCAGCTGTCAATTAAGGAAAGATTTCTTTTTCTACTGTCATTGAGTAGTAGCCTCGAGGCTCGAAAGTGTCAGTTTCCCTAAGAGTGGTTACCAGCTTTTGCACACTTACGTTTGAGGCAATTGAAGTGCTTTAGGTTGGAGGTTACTTGATAGCACCAAAACCAGAAACCTTTCAAATAACATTTGAGAGTAATTTATCATTAACGTTACCTACTGGCGTGTGAGAAGGTTTTCAGTAAGGAAACTGCATAATCACAGTAATACCCTAATGTACAGTGATGTTAAGTTATGCAAGGTAGCAAAAGGTTTTCGAGGTACCTCGGATGAGTGGTTACTGTTCTCTGTACATAAAGTCTAGGGTAATGATTTTGCTTTTGGTTAGCAGCAAATTGATTAATATAAAAAAGCAAAAACTCTCAGTTAATTATCAATTACAGTATTCCCATGCCAAGTGTAATACTGATTCAAAACACAGGCACAGACGCAGACACACACACTATACGAATGAATATATATATATATATATATATATATATATATATATATATATATATATATATATATATATATATATATATATATATATATATATATATATATATATATATATATATAAGTATGTATGTACTTATATAGATCTATTAAAGCATTCCAGAAATAAACACTGAAATTGTATTCTTCGACATTTAAAAACATAAAAAGTATCGACAGCCATTAAGAAAATTGACACCAGCTTGCGAAATCGCTTGCCAGTTAGCACATATTGACTTCTGCAAGAGAAGCTTACCCCTACGGTATTATGATCATAATGGAGTGAGTGACGTACCATTATGCTTAAAAAATCCTACCATTATGCTTTAAAAAATCCATGTCCTCACCTGTTAGACAACATCACAAGGGCAAATGAAACATCTTTTTTAACATCAGTGACTTAAAAATATTACACAGAGGTAATACTGAAAATGAAATATGAATTACTGAACCTCTGCAAGTTAGGAAGCAACGAGACTTGAATCTGGAGCAGTCTACCTTTCCCTTAAAATTCTAACTTTTTTATTTATATTGTGCACACTTTACGTAATTGATTTTACTGCGCATGTTTCATGTTTTTATCCATTTTCTTAGCTACATATTGTTATCAGAAAATGAACAAGGCGCATGTCCGAAACGTTTATCTGGTTTTAGTGAAATAAATATTTGAAAATTCTGTCATCTCACCATTATACAGTTCAATACGAAGCGAATCTGAGATTCCCTTTCAGAAGAACTCTTGTCTCACACACACACACACACATATATAAATATATATATATATATACACATATATCTGTAATATATTTGGATACATCCATATAAATACATATGCAGTAAGTGTATATATAATAATATGCATGTAGAATCTACTGGTCACTTTTTACCAGATGCATAATAATTGTAATAGCCACAATGCCCTCTTAACTTCTGAATTCTTCGCTCTTTTTTGGATATGCTTGTCACTACAAAGCCGTAAAGATCCAAGCGCAAGAAATTGAATATATATATACATATATATATATATATACTGTGTGTATATATATATATATATGTGTGTGTGTGTGTGTGTGTGTGTGTGTGTGTGTGTGTGTGTGTACAAGACTCTAAGACAGAAATTAAAAAAAAGTATGGATACACTCATAATGATAACGAAAACTACATTTCAAGCAGTCATATTCATTGTCAGCTATGAAAGAATATTTGTAACTTAATCCTGCTCAAAACAATTATTTCACGTACCTTATTACCTGAGGTAACACATGGTATATTTTGGCAAAACAAATTTTAATAAATAATAATAATAATAATAATAATAATAATAATAATAATAATATTACAAGACAAATTTCGGCTGATCAATCTTTCAAATGAACACCGTATTCCCTGGAAGTTTGAATTTCAAGTCAATGGTCCCTGTAGGCTTGTTCCATAAGAATAGGGTTGATCTTCTGAATAATAATAATAATAATAATAATAATAATAATAATAATAATAATAATACAGCAACACATTTCCGACTGATCAATCTTTCCCTCATATACAGTGTCACCGCCCCTCCCAACAACCACCACCACCCCTAGGCCTTAAAACAAACACCTCGAGCAATTGGGCCCGTAGTTTCCGGGCCATCCTCCCCGGAAGGTAATAAAGTTTCCTCCTTAGTGCCATCGGTGACCCTCGCACAACCCCCCTTCCGCACCCCCGCCCGCCCCCCCAAAAAAAAAAACTCGTGACAACGGCCGCCGTAAAAGTCAGGGGTAGAGCCTCTTCGCACAAGCTGTTATAGAGAGAGAGAGAGAGAGAGAGAGAGAGAGAGAGAGAGAGAGAGAGAGAGAGACCCATCCTCCTCCGTACACGAGCCACCCACCGGCAACAGCATCACAGCACACAGGGCTTCCCTCCTCCTTCGGGCTTGGTATACAGTATATATATATCCTTTCCAAACCCAAGCTTCAGCCCGCCCAAAGAGATAATTTTCCCAGCTGTTGGAGCGTAAATAAAAGCTCTGGATTGGAGGTTGATGGGAGGGCAGGGGGGAGGGGGAAAGGTGAGGGGATGGGGGGGAGGGGAGAGGAGAGGGAAGGGAGGGAGGAGGAGGGAGGGGGGGAAGGGGAAGGGAGGGGAGAATGGGAGGGGAGAATGGAAGGGGAGAGGCAGTGGGATGGGGAGGGGAGGGGAGGGAATGGGAGGGGAGGGGAGAGGGGAAGGGAAGGGGAGAGAGGAAGGGGGGATGGGAGGGGGGGGAACAGGATGGGAGAGGGGGGGAGGGAGATAGATGGGGGAGCGGTAAATCTCACAGGCCCTGTAGACAGTGTGCTCTCGTCTGTGCGCGGTGGCCCATAGAGCGTGTCTAATGACCCATACAGCGACCTATGGGACAAACCTTAACAATTTCTTTTTCTTCCTTCGCCTTTTCTTTATGGGAGAATGGAGGTCTTCATTTATGAGAGTTATAGCGTGCCCTCTGTCATTGTGTCTTCCTCCTAACCATTCTTTTGTTTGTTTTACCTCCTTTTTTTTATTTACCTACTCTTGGAACGGTGTTGGTCTTTCGATAGTCAATTGGGATCTAAGTTTTATGCTTAAAAACTTTAGCGAAAATCCTAATGTTTCTACATTTTGTTTGCTTACGAGGTACTTGGGTAAAACATTTCCTTGGATACAACATGTCTTCTTTAGTTTTATTATTCCTTTACTAGAATATTTGATCTTTATCCGCTCTTTTTTATCATAAAATTGGAAGGCAGAGTTTGGCTCTACGCATAAATGCCAGAAACAATAAGAGAAACTGTAAAAAAATATACATGACCAATTAAAAAGCGTCCACAACCAATTATAAAACTAACAAGTGATACACAATAATGGGTCTATCTAAACTTTTTTGTACCTGTATCTAGTTATTAGTACACTTATTCTTTCCTTTTCACTCCCGATGCCTCATTTATGTTGCCGGAATACTCTGTTTTAGTCCTTCGACCCCTAGCTGCACCTACTTTTTAACCTCCATTCCCGCTTCCTTCTTCTCTCTCGCTGTCCAACCACTCTAATTATTGCTTCTTAGTACAATTGTGGGGCTTTCTCCCAGTTCAACCTTGTATTTCGTCTTTACTTTCTGGCTCTCTTGAACTTGTTCCCCATCCACTCCAACGTCCTCTTTTCTCTGCCTTTAGCGCTGAATGGCCGAAAGTGCCCCAGTGTGGCTTTATAGTCAAATTTTCATAAATCAAATTACATTCTGTTTTAGACTCCAAGGTCAACGTTTCAAGACCAAGGAGGTAAAAGGTAGTCTGGTTCTTCGGCAATCGACGACCAAATAGGTTTATAAAAAAAAAAAAAGGTACCCTACATCCAAGACCCACTTCGATTTATAAAAAAAAACAGTACCTTACATCTAGGACCCACTTTGATTTATAAAAAAAAAAAAACGGTACCTAACATCCAGAACCCACTTCGATTTATATAAAAAAGTACCTTACATCCAGGACCCACTTCTATCTTCTATATATATATATATATATATATATATATATATATATATATATATATATATATATATATATATATATATATATATATATATATAAAAGTGGATGTATGTATGTATATGTGTGTGTGTATGTTCCAGCATAACTATGAAACGCATTGAGCAATTTCAACCAAACTTGGTATACATATGACTTACTATCTGGAAAAGAATACTGAGTTGGGGGTAAGACATCACTAACACCAAAGGGCACCAAAGGGGAAGGACTTCCCTGAATCAGGGCTGGTTCTGCCCACAGACTTAGTAACTAAATAAACTCTATGAATTTATCATACAGCATTTTGGTATACATATGACTTACTATCTGGAAAGAATACTGCGAGGGTAAGACATCACTGGCACCAAAGAGGTTGGGGATAGGAAGGGGGTGACATGTAAAAATAACCAAAATCAACAGATATTAGTGTCTAATCCATAGTTCTCGAGGTCGCTGAGATGAATGGTGGCGCTCTCGATGCCCTTTAAGTCTAAGTTCAGCCCCCGATAGGAAAGGGAGGGAGGTGAGAAGGGGTGAAAAGTAAAATGTCAAAAATGACAGATATTAGTGTCTAATCCATAGTTTTCGAGATCGCTGAGATGAATAGTAACACTCTTGATGCCCTTTAAGTCCAGCCCCGATAGGAAGGGGACGGGGTGAGAAATATAAAATGTCAAAAGTCCTGGACAATGCAACTGAGCTAACTTAACAGAAAAGAGAGAGAGAGAGAGAGAGAGAGAGAGAGAGAGAGAGAGAGAGAGAGAGAGAGAGAGAGAGAGAGAGAGAGAGTAGAGGGGCGTTAAGGAGGAGGGAGGAGAGAGAGAGAGAGAGAGAGAGAGAGAGAGAGTAGAGGGGTGTTAGGGAGGAGAAAGAAGGAAAGAATGAGAGAGAGAGAGAGAGAGAGAGAGTTTATCGATTGTCATTCAGGATTTTTCCGGGCAGCGCCGGGTTGGCCAGCTATTTATAAAAAAAAAAACGGTAGCTAACATCCAGGACCCACTTCAACTTATAATAGAAAACGGTACATTAGATCCAGGACCAGCTTCGATTATTAAAAAAGGGTACCATGCATCTTGGACCCGATTCGGTTTATATATATAAAAACGGTACCTTACATCCAGGACCGACTTCGATTTATAAAAAAAAAGGGTACCTTGCATCCAGGACCCTCTTCGATTTATGCATCCAGGACCCTCTTCGATTTATAAAAAAAAAGGGTACCTTGCATCCAGGACCCTCTTCGATTTATAAAAAAAAGGGTACCCTCTTTGCATCCAGGACCCTCTTCGATTTATAAAAAAAAAATCCAGGACCCTCTTCGATTTATAAAAAAAGGGTACCTTGCATCCAGGACCCTCTTCGATTTATAAAAAAAAGGGTACCTTGCATCCAGGACCCTCTTCGATTTATAAAAAAGGGTACCTTGCATCCAGGACCCTCTTCGATTTATAAAAAAAAGGGTTCCTTGCATCCAGGACCCTCTTCGATTTATAAAAAAAAAAAAGGGTACCCTCTTCGATTTATAAAAAAAGGTTTTGCATCCAGGACCCTCTTCGATTTATAAAAAAAAAAAAGGGTACCTTGCATCCAGGACCCTCTTCGATTTATAAAGAAAAAGGGTACCTTGCATCCAGGACCCTCTTCGATTTATAAAAAAAAAGGGTACCTTGCATCCAGGACCCTCTTCGATTTATAAAAAAAAAAGGGTGTACCTTGCATCCAGGACCCTCTTCGATTTATAAAAAAAAAGGGGTACCTTGCATCCAGGACCCTCTTCGATTTATAAAAAAAAAGGGTACCTTACATCCAGGACCCTCTTCGATTTATAACAAAATCGGTACCTTACATACAGGACCCACTTCGATTTATAAGATAACGGTACCTTACATCCAGAACCCACTTAGATTTATAAAAAAAAAAAGGTACCTATCATCCAGGACCCACTTCGGTTTATAAAAAAAAGGTACCTTACGTCTAGGACCCACTTCGATATATTAAAAAAGGGTATCATACAACTAGAACCCACTTCGATTGATTAAAAATTGATACCTTACATCCAGAACCCATTTCGATTTATTAAAAAAAATTATACCTTATATCTAGAACCAACTTCGATTTATGTGTATATATATATATATATATATATATATATATATATATATATATATATATATATATATATATATATATATATATATATATATATATATATATATATATATATATATATATATATATATATATATATATATATATGTATGTATATATATACATATATATATATGTATTATATATATATATATATATATATATATATATATATATATATATATATATATATATATATATATATATATATATATATATATATATATATATATATATATATAAACAGTACCCTACATCCAGGACCCACTAAGACCTAATGGACCCTGCTTTACACAGACACCCCTGAGCGAAACACAACATAATACTGTTATGTAACGAGACCGCCTGACAATGACAACAACAAAATAACGCGAAACTCTGATGAAAAAAATATATATAAAAAACGAGCTGATACGAAACAAAGAGCATTTTCAGCGCGCAGTTGACATAAACGTTAAACCAAATCATCTGCACATGATTTATTTCAAGAGACATCACAGAAAAAATACGTGACGCAGAAATAAAGTGAATAAAAGTAAAATATTTCAAATAAATGATGTTTGGCTTTGCTGGCGGAACAATAAAAGTAAAGCTAGCAAAGCATATAAAAGAGGAAAAAGAGCGGGGTGTATTTCATAGCCATTAAATGAAAATAGAAATTGTTTTGATTCCAGGACCAGAATGCAGGTGCCAACGTTGCAAAAATTCGCGCATGAATTTTACCCTTGCTCTGTAATACAGTTATGCCTGCATTGCTCATAAAAAAATCAATATATAAATTGGAAAGCAAAGATAAAAAGTGGAAATTACAAATGGCCATAATTCATATTATTTTCCAAGGTTAAATTAGAATTACAAAATAGAATCATTAAATTCTATGAAATTATAATTACAGTAACTTTGAATTATATTCAATTAGAATTACATTACAATACAAAGAATAAATTATAATGATTATTTCAAATTATATCAAATCAGAAATATACGCTAAGGGGTACCCGTCCTTTACGCGTCCACAACATAATGATTTTATGTTGCGATTCTGTCAGAAGCAGAAATACCTCTGCACCGTTAAAATGTCATTATTATTATTATTATTATTATTATTATTATTATTATTATTATTATTATTATTATTATTATTATTATAACAAAGCCACCGAGTCACATTTTTTGACTCCCACCAGTGGTGGTCTGAAGAATTTCTTCTTTAATGAAAGATGAAAACTTGAACAAAGTAAAGTTCAAGAAGATGGAAGAGTACAGAAAACGCATTTGGGTCTGCCCTCTTACCCCTTCGACTAAGTCTTACTTTCTTGATCTTTCATTCACTACGTTTTACCACCATTCATTATTCTCTTTACCCTGTGGTAGGAACTACCTAGCAAAATTATTAATAACTTAAGCATCAGAGGAAAACCGAATCTGATAAAAAAAACTCATGAATAAAACAGTTTCAACTTAAGATCTTCATCCTGAAAAGGGTTAACCGGATTCACTGGTTAAATGAATGTTTCTTCCCTCTACCTCTGACCATTTCCTACTTTCCTTCAGTTTTCTTATTATTCAGTAATTATTATTATTCAGTAGATGAAACTTGTTCATATGAAACAATCCCACAGGGGCCATTGACTTGAAATTCAAGCTTCCAAAGAATATGGTGTTCATTAGGAAGAAGTAATAGGAAGTAAAGTGAAATACAGAAAGAAGAGATCCCACTTATTAAAAATTAAAAAATAAGTTAATATATAAATCAACAGATAAAAATGTCTTGTTACAGTCCTAATTGCTCTTTTCACTTGTACCTTTTCCCCTTTAGACTCTGTCTCAATTTGGACATTTGGTTGAAGATTCAGTTGAATTCTCAACCAAATATTGATTTTCATTCTTGATAAAAATGCCACTGATGGATGACGAGATATTCTATAACTCTTTAGCTTTCTCCTAAGACATTTACCCCCAAAATCAAAAACTAGAAATAAAACAAATAACAAATAAAATAAAATTAAAGACCGTTATATCTTTCATAAGCAAAACCACATGTCCGTCAAATGTTATCACTAGCACACCTGCACTGAACTAACAGAACATATTCACGCAGAAAGCAAAATTCGCACCAGCGCTCTTTGACAAGAATGATCTGGTCATCCAGATAATGTTTGGGGGATCACATGCTAAACATAAACACATACCTCATGATATCTGTCTTTTATCCATGGCTGTACATGTTAAAAGCGCGTGTTCATTCGATTTGCATGATTTACCGAAGAGATTTATCAAATGCACGCCGTTTTTCTCGCAACAATGAGTTGTGCGATTTCAGGGATACAAAAAATCTTTTTTTGTACAATATAAAAATGAGATTATGGGAAAACCCAAAGGTATAAAGGCATGGAATTATGCATCAGTGGTGATTCACGTTTTCATCAATATTCGCAAGCCAGTGAGAATCAACTTCAGTATTATAGTAAAAATTCCTTTCAAAGCCATTGAGTACAAACACTAACACTGAAACCTCAGGGGCATTCAGGCGAGGTTTTTACATAACCGTCAACAAGTCCACATCACATGTCTGATTTCAACAGTATACTTACATTCACTTTCATGGCAACAAGGGGAAAGGTCTGGCTATACTATTACAGGAACCATATGCTACAAAATCTAGAACAACCAGTAGATTTAATGTGCCTTCTCTCTCTCTCTCTCTCTCTCTCTCTCTCTCTCTCTCTCTCTCTCTCTCTCTCTCTCTCTCAATCTTGTTTTCTTGGTGAATATACGTACTTATGTTATTTCTGTTTGTAGCTGCAATGACTTTTCAGTCACTGAAGAAGTGAGTCAAGACAATTTGTTAATTCTATTTGAGATGAAAATAACGAAAGTAGAGGTGAACAATAAATGCATAAAATTAAATAATATAAATAGAGCAAAAAAAAATCAAAACCGGTTAGAATAACTAAAACAACTAAAGTTGGAATCAAAAATTAAAATACGTGCAAGGACAGTTCAACTGAACAGATGATGAAAGGTTCCACTGACAGGTAATGGCACTTGCAAATGGCCCTAAATTGGTAGTCTAAAACACGTTGAAACTCGCTGTTAGTAATAATTTTATAGAATTTCTGAAGGTCAAAGTCTGCCATTACTCCACGCATGCATTATTAACTGACTTACGTATACAATAAAATAATTAGATATCAGAACATTTAATCTGAAAGACTACAATGAACCGAATATATTTGCTAATGTCTTTATTCACCATATTCCGGCATCAGCAAGCTAATGACGTTCATAATGCTGACAAATCTTCTACAGATTTTTTTAAGCCCGAAACCTTTTTTGTAACCTATTTTCTCTATCATCTTAACGTTCTTAAAAATGGCAATAACACACTGAGAGGCAAATGAGGTCAGAAAAAAGGTTAACTGAATGAATCTAAGTCTAAAATTCCCGCTTTTTTCTGCTTTTCTCCTTAACCTATGTTACATAAAGTTCGTTGGTGGCCAATCCTACCTTTACAGGTTGCTCTATGAGCAACAGCCCGTGCTGGCATAAAGCCAGCTTCATAAAAAAACAACAGCAAAAATTCAGCCGTCCTTCGTCGCGTGGACAAAGGAAAAAAACTTTGGTGAAGTATAGGGTATTTACAGTTTCCCCAGAGCTTCGTAATTTCAGTATTTAACTACATTATAAATCATGATGCAAATCTGTGCCATTAATAATGCTAAAATGAGTGGATCACATTAAGGTAATGAAATTGAAAATGAGGTAAAGACATTACAATAGTGGAGCACACACAAAGTACATGGGAAAAGTTTCTGCCTGGTATATTAATTATCCAGCAAGTTCCACTCCATAGCCTACAAGGTTGACGTACTATCTATTCAGTTTCAAAGTTATTATGACAGTCTTTTTTCCAGTCTGGCCTGGCAGCTGCCTAATGATAGTTAGTACAGTTCTTCTGTCACTACTTCGACTGCTCCAGTCAAACTCTCAATCGCCACAGGTAACTCGGTCAACTCACTTCTTATATTTACCTTGAAATTACTGATAACCCAACTCCTAGCCTTACTAACCTTACCACCATCTTTATAACGATAGGTTCCCTACCAGTTTACTATTTCTCTCTCTCTCTCTCTCTCTCTCTCTCTCTCTCTCTCTCTCTCTCTCTCTCTCTCTCTCGTACAGTGACAAAAATTACATTTAGGCTACTTTACCAGCCTTACTTCCCCGCTTTTCTCATAGTCTTACTAACTGCAGGAGCATATTTAAACCTGAGATCAAGATAGCTGGTTCACACTTTCACTCTCCTCATTATACTTACTTGACAGTAGCTTAATATCCGAGGTCCCTTTATCGCCTTACTGTGACAATGCTAAAACGGTATGTAAACAAAGTGGGCAGATTATCTTTCCTTTATGTCCTTTTTCAGGCAGGGCCGAAAAAACTCAGTACAAACAAGAATATTATGAAGTAAGCTTGGTTTTATAAACTTGTCCGACAAAGAAGATCGTGGGTGTTTGTGGGAGAGAGAGAGAGAGAGAGAGAGAGAGAGAGAGAGAGAGAGAGAGAGAGAGAGAGATATAACCATGTTTGAAACTTAAAAAAAAAGATTTAGTCATAAAGCAAGTCTGTACATACTTAAGTACAATGCCGAATCCTGTCAATTATAGCAAATTACGTTCGATTTGACTGATTTATGAAATTTAGGCTGTCAAGCAAACACTCGGACACTCTCGGGCATTCAGGACCTAAGGCAGCAAAGAGAGGGAGTTGGAGTGGTTGGACAGCAAGAAAAAGAGATCCGCAAAATCAAATATATGCAGAATAAGGATCTAAAGCTGAAAAAACACACAACTATATTAAGAGGTAGGCCTAATTGTTAATGAGGTTGGACAGCAAGATTGAAGAAATAGAAATGGAGATAAGGCAAAAAGCTAAAAAGTGGGTGCAGCTATTATAAGGGGACGAAGGGACTCTCCAAACACCCTTTAGTAATTCCTACAGTGCACCACGTGAGGGGTACTGACAACGTTTACCCCCCCCCCCCGCACACACACACACACACACACAAATACTCTCAGAACGGTTAAGGTATGAATGGGAGGAAGAGGCCTGGTGTGGAATCAAAGTCTGTCCAACCGACAGACACGAATTAATCAAGGCGAATTAACGCACACACCAACAACGCTCCATAAAAATGATAAAAATTTCCCTGCTTTCGGCCATGTCACATCATCGTTCAAATCAAAATGCAAGACGATGATCACCAGCATCAACAGGTTACAACAACATGCCCAATAATATGTTAATTATTTACAGTCACTGAGCATCAACGTCAACAAAAACAGCCAAGACTTCAATAACATCATCTTCAAAACAACGTAAACAATAACACTGTTAGAATACCAAGATATCTCTTCCCAAACAAAAACAACAAAGTCGCTCTTTAAAAATGCCAGGTCCTGCAGAGAGAGAGAGAGAGAGAGAGAGAGAGAGAGAGAGAGAGAGAGAGAGAGAGAGAGAGAAGAACAGGAGGTAAAGAGAGGCGCATTTAAATACGGTCCGTTATGGGCCATAAGCGAAAGAGCGCAGCTGCTCTACAAGCCGTAAAATAAATCGATGATTATTAGACTGACGCCGTGAGCTTAAAAACCCACCGAGAATTACTTGAACTATTGATTCCGAGTGTCTGAGTTCCTCCTCCTCCTCTTCTTTCCCTCTTTGTGAGACTAATTTATTCCACGGCAGGTTTTGTTAAAAAAGTTTTCTTTTAGATTTTCTTTTACAGAACCAGCGTAATTTCCTTTAGATGAAGTGGTAGTACGAGTGATAGTGATAGTAGTACTAGCACCAGGTAAGGGCAGTAGTAGAGGTGGTAGTAGTAGTACGAGTGTGAGTAGTAGTAGTAGTAGTAGTAGTAGTAGTAGTAGTAGTAATAGCAGAATAAAACAAACGTAACTCAACTAAAGTAGAAGATATAGAGATTCCATAAACAACGAATGGTACATGGAAACTCACATAATATTACTTTAGACGAAATCTATGTGGCAATGGGCCTTAAAATGATTGAAAGAGAAATCAGCAACTTCATTTTGATGTACTTTTAAATCTTGTGGTAAGAATTACGCATTGGTAATATCAAAACCGATAAATAAAATCAAACTCTCAGAAAACTGCAAAAAATGGAAAACATAAGCGAAAATTAATGAAAATTAAGATCACATTCTTGTTTCTTTGTTTCTTATTTTGTTTACCGGGCCGATCTATCTTTACCTTATTATTATTATCATTATTCAGAAGATGAACCCTATTCACAAGGAACAAGCCCACAGGGGCCACTGACTTGAAATTCAAGCTTCCAAAGAATATGGTCCTCATCAGAAAGAAGTTACAGATGAGATGAGAACTTTAGAAAGGCCTACTAATATCATTACTTATCAATATAACCAAATCAGATTTTTTCAAGAGGTCTGTTACTCAAGGCATTGATGTCAAAAAGAAGCAGCTAAATTACTAAACGAATGCGATGCCTGATCCACTAAGTGGTAGGTACCCCTTGCATTGCACAACAACAAGATCTTCAAACAAGTATTTGATACACAGTTACAACATAAGTATAGTCTAAAGAGGAGCGAACATGACTATTTCATTGAACAATTTACTTACTACGACACAAACGATTATGTGACCGTTAAGAATACCTAAAAACATGAAGACAAAGCGGAGCAGGTCATCCCAGAGTAAAAACTGCAAAAAGAAACAAAAGTATCGATGACACTCAGCTAGTTGGAGAATTGCTAAGTTATCATGCAGTTAAGGCAAACACAAGATTCACTACCAAATAAATATACCAAATTGTCGACAAGCCTCTCATTTTTGTATAAGATTAGAAGCAAGCTTCCGTTGCTATTAACAGGTACTTTCTGTTGTACCTGAGGTTCAGCCGCTCAGCTACCACTTCAAATGTTGTCAATACTTATTTTTTACTGATGTTTCATATTGAGTTTTGTCATTTTTACCTCCTTATGTAAATAACCGGTCTCTCTTCTGCACAAGTGAGTTATTGCTTTTGCATTGATAAACTACTTTAGCAATATCTAATATCCTTGTATTACTATTTCATAAGATCTTCGAAGTCCTTTCTCTTCACTTGCTGGGCAACCTACATATAATGGCAGGGCAACTCGAAGCAACCAATTTTATTTTTAAGAAAAAAACAATAAAAATAGGTTTGGAGACATGAAGGCTAGCAAGCCAATGCATACACTTGAGCAGAGTTCAGGGAATGCACTCTCTTTAGTATGTAGGATTAGAACCAGTGTCCCTGGCTTTCTGAAGAGCCTGTCCCTCCTCGACCAAGGCTGCCACTGTAGAAACCAAGCAGGATGCAGTTTACCCCATTTACTCGTAGGTAAACAACAATCCTCTTACTACTCTGTTCCCTGACCAGTAATTTTTATTCTTCCGACAAACTGATTTTATCACTGGCTATTTTTTTCTTTGTAAAGTTGTACATTAAACGTAGCGAGACAGAGGACACGGGAATCTGCAAAAGTCAGATACTAACAATTTTCCTTTACTTTGCCCTAATCATAATGAGATTCTTTCTCCATGCGATCAAAATATATCTCTAGTTAATGCAACTAAAATGCTCAACTACTACATAATGCATTTAAGATGCTCATCTACTACGCAGAAGGATATAAACATAAGTCATGGTAGAGAATGCACTTAACTGTGGCATACATACAATGCCCTGACAGCTGCTCCCAGTAAAAAATAAAGGTAAAGCTTTGTTGTATGCGCATACAAACAAAATTCACCTTTTTTGGAGGTGGCAGTGACGGTTGTCTTGTTACTCTTTGCAGCCACCCTAACCAGAGGAAAAGGTTTATTGTTAATATGTATACAAATACAAATACACACACACACACACACACACGTTTGGGTGGGTATTTGTATTTGTATACATATTAACAATAAACCTTTCCTCTGGTTAGGTGGCTGCAAAGAGTAACAAGGGACAACTGTATATATATATATATATATATATATATATATATATATATATATATATATATATATATATATATATATATATATTCCACCTCTCCAAATAGTAACATAGTAACAAGACAACCATACATACATACATACATACATACATACACACACACATATATATATATATATATATATATATATATATATATATATATATATATATATATATTGTATATATTTACTGTGCAGTACGTGCACTGCACATAAAGAAGTTGATGAACATCCGGAACATTTTTACATTTCATTGTTTTTACACCTGGAATTAAACAGTAAACACATCAACTTAATTGAAAAAAAAGGCCAGCGAACCTTTCCGAATAAATGAAAAATCTACGACTTCTTACTTGCTCATTATAATAACCAAAATTCTATTCCTAGTTTCAAACATCGAGTAATTATGCTTTCATCTCACTCAAAAAATATCTCAATTTTTAAACGCCACGCTCTGATGAATTAGATACTAATTCCAAATGGAAAATGGGGTTATTTTTGTAATGTCTTCGAGTGAAGCTGAAGGACTGTTTGCTTGAAACGACGAGCATCTGATGCTGTGATCGTAACGGAGAAAACTTCGTGTTTTGCAAAAAGATTTCATAAATAAAATTTCCCACCGGGGGCTAAGCAGTGATTACCTAGCGGTTTTTACCGTCATTAGGCAATATTTATTCCTCAAAATAATTGTTTCTCTCTTAAAAAAGAAAGACTTACATCCCCACGGGGCGAAAACTTTAAGAAGGCTTAAAACGTAATTCTCAACCGATATACGACGCTTGACGCCAAAGTAAATTGACAACCTTACTTAAAAATAATAAGAGAATATACATAATCTAAATCTTTCACTTCTTAAGCTGAGGAAATTAACTGCTGCTCTTCCGCTCTGCCTTTACATTTCTCATCGCATCTGGAAACTCTACGACGTTTCTTAATTTACTTTTTTACGCTCGTAAGACGTCAAAGACCCGAGTGTTATTTAGAAGTCGCATTACGGTTTCATTTCCTTAGCTTTTGATGTATGGAATTAAATCTTAAGCTGCAGATCTGATTACCACGGCTTTGAGCACACTGGGAAGAATGTGGATGAGTAAAGCGTTTGGAAAAAAATAGGATATATAAGCCTATTAAGAAAAAGTACAAAAGTACTAACCTAATCAGCAAGAAATGATGATGCCAGAAACGGCTTAGTAGACAGGGTTAAAAAAAAAAAATCTAAACACCTAATAAAAATGTAATCAGTGAACCGTGAAACTAACAAAATACAATCATGGAACAAATGGTTATATATATAAGAAAAACAACAAATAACAATAATAAATGGTCACCAATTTCCGTAAATCGTCTCACTTTGGAATTGGGACAACAGTTCGCAACATCGTCTCTACGCTGACACCAACACAAGAGGCGTCCATCTCTCTTAAAGAAGAAGAAGAAGAAGAAGAAGAAGAAGAAGAAGAAGAAGAAGAAGAAGAAGAAGAAGAAGAAGAAGTAAGGGCAGCCGGACTTTAGATATTCCGCTTGCCAAAAAAAAAGGAACAAACTGGTGAATCAAATATATATGTTTATAGAGAAAGAGATTTAATCAGGGCCACTAAGAGGATAAGCAAGTAAGAAGCAAATAACAAGGAGAGAAAAGTTTGTGGAAGGCTTTGGAAGGATAATCAGGATTTGGCAGACAAAGGAAACACAAAGAGGGAGAAAAGTGTCTCTCTCTCTCTCTCTCTCTCTCTCTCTCTCTCTCTGCAATGAGAGAGAGAGAGAGAGAGAGAGAGAGAGAGAGAGAGAGAGAGAGAGAGGAGAGAGAGAGAGAGAGACCTACAGTACAAGAGGCGAAGACAGAATGAGAGATACCTATAATACAATAGAGAAGAAGAGAGAGAGAGAGAGAGAGAGAGAGAGAGAGAGAGAGAGAGAGAGAGAAAGAAAGAGAGAGAGAGACCTATAACATAAGAGAGAGAGGGAAAGAGACATCACAATACAAGAAAGACCTACAATACAAACGAGAGAGAGAGAGAGAGAGAGAGAGAGAGAGAGAGAGAGAGAGAGAGAGCAGGCAGCTGCGATAAAATCACAATAGGAGAGCCACGACGTTAATAACGACGGGCAAAAGGGGCACTAATAATGCCATGGCAAATGTGGAAGCAACGTCAATAATTCTTTCGTGAAATAACGTGATCGGACTCCATCATGGGGCATTACGGATGAATTTCTCTAGTCCCTTACATAATATTCCGGATGTCCTCTCAATTCAAGAGACACCAACGAGGAGGACCGTTTGTAGTAAATGATCATTTCATAATTTCTCCCAAATGGACCTCGTTTTGTTCAAGATATAATATGTCATGAGAGACACTTAAAAGGCTGACAGCCTCATCTTCCTTCATTCTTTTATAGTTGCGTGTGATCAATTAGCTGAATAAAATCCTAATCCCTGGAACGAACTGTCGTCAGTCCTGATCAGGTGAGATTCCTTCCAATTAAGTGATCAAAATAAAGTGTCGCTTTTGCATCAAAGGCGCTCAAAATCCATTTATTTATTTCATTTCAGTTAACAGTTTTGGCAAAGAAGGATGGCACAATCTATTCTCCAAGTAGTCACCGCTACACTCTCTCTCTCTCTCTCTCTCTCTCTCTCTCTCTCTCTCTCTCTCTCTCTCTCTCTCTCTCTCTCTCGTATTGTAGATCTCTCATGTATTGTGATCTCTCTTTCTCTCTCTCTTTCTCTCGTGTTGTAACTATCTCTCACTCTTGTACTATAGGTGACTCTCTCTCTCTCTCTCTCTCTCATGTATTGTAGAAGCCTTTCTCTCTCTCTTTTGTATTGTATATCTCTCTTGGAGTGACGTCTCATTTTCTCTCTATTATATTATAGGTCTCTCTCTCTCTCTCTCTCTCTCTCTCTCTCTCTCTCTCTCTCTCTCTCTCTCTCGTATTGTAGGTATCTCTCACCCTGTCTCCATCTCTAGGACTGTAGGTCTCTCTCTCTCTCTCTCTCTCTCTCTCTCTCTCTCTCTCTCTCTCTCTCTCTCGTATTGTAGGTATCTCTCACCCTGTTTCCACCTCTAGGTCTGTAGGTCTCTCTCTCTCTCTCTCTCTCTCTCTCTCTCTCTCTCTCTCTCTCTCTCACAGCAGGAGGAGTCTTTCCATCGCAAACTTTAATTGCATTTGTCAGTGAGAATTAAGGGAAGGGGGTGGGGGTTGGGCGGGGGGAGGGGGTGAATCCGACAAAACAAGACCGGTATTGTCAGCAGGGATCAAACGAAATCGCACCAGGACCAATCTCGCGTTAAACCCTCCTTTTCTTTTCGTCGCGATCCGAGCCGGTACAGATACGCTAAATCGCGAAAGAACTTCGCAATTAGGAGGATGACTCGACCTTCAGCCGGGGCTCCAAATACTCCAAGTGGAGCAGATCAAGTGAGAGAGAGAGAGAGAGAGAAAGAGAGAGAGAGAGAGAGGAAAAAGGCTTTTGAGTGTTTGCCGCGCTAATTACAGATCGCGAGATTCCGAATTAAACTCTTTGCTTCGTGTTTGAATTTTTTATTTTTTTTATTTTCATGTTTCCAATGATATCAGGGTCGTTTTCATATTCTATTTTTATTGCATATTTCTTATGTCCTTTGTTCGTAGATCTTGATTCGACGTGTTGATAAGCCGGCTGTCTTGTTATTCCTGAAGGACGAATAGTAGTTTTAATTGTAGCTTACAGAAAATCCGATAAAATACAGCATCAGAGAGAATGTTGCTTTTACTGAGGAAAGTATCATCTCCGAATAATAATACAAATTGTGTATGTATGCTCTATTTTTTCTGTTAAACAACGATAGCTAAGGGCAATAAACTTTACCTCTACATTACCTTTCGTGTACCTGAAGGCTCACCTACCTCACTAATAAAATATCCCCTACACAAGCCTGTAGAATGAAGGTACACC
>NC_089745.1:50961493-50991493 GCF_040412425.1 Macrobrachium rosenbergii
ACATAAGTATATATTTGAAATCAGATCCCAATTTACTGAGCTGCAAAATTTGTTCAAATAAATGTTTTACCAATTTTGAATGCTGTTTTAACTAGTGTGTTATTTCCACTTGTCAAAACTTTATATGCAAACAGTGGACTTAGCGAAAGGAGGAGGTTAATTTCTTTTAATTACAAGACGAGTATTAAGACCTAAGGAGCGCAACGGCGAAGGACAAGCTACGATCTAACTACTATATGCAAGTGAAATAAACAAATACGCTTGTAAATACGAAACAAAAATAGACAAATATAAAAACCCGAGACCTAGGCGTTCGATGGCTGGGCGGACGGGCCACCTTCAGAGACCAACACCAGCTAAGGCTTTTGAGCAAAGGCGCGCAGCAGACAAATTGCTCCTAAAGATCCGGTAGGATCAGCCACATCAAAACTTTCGCAAAACTTAATGCTGCACATGTTGCCGGAAATGGGAATCCCCTGCAATAGAGGAAAAGAACATGGAGTGGGGGAAGGGGAGTGGAGAGGGGGGAGGGAGGGGCAAGGTAAAGAATTCCGGAAAAGTTGCAATTCGGGGCTGAGCGCAGTATAGTAGTGGTAGGACGCAATTTAAAATCCCATGAGGAAGCGACAAGTTGTTAAAATTGCAGTGCTCTGGCACTGTCTGGCACTGTTCAGCAACAGCACTGAAGCCAAACCGGACGCAGGGAATTCCACATCGTCACTTACCTTTAAACTTCTGAGAGATGAATTGACGTCTTGCCCATCTCTGTAAAATTACAGACGAAAATCGTTAGCCTCCATTTCATACTTCACGATTTCGAATACCATTACTATTACTAATAATGTTAAATATATTATCATACTTCTGCTAATAATAATAAAGATTATAATAAAATTTGTTTTAATGCTCTTGTAATCACTAATCTTACTAAAACAACGATATAAAGGAAACAAATTTTTTCAAGTTTCTACAGTATATATTTAATTACTCTGTATTCTACATGACAACGGATTCAAGAAGAAATGTAAATAACATAAAAAAGACAATGAGAATCAGATCCAAAACACTGTGCCATCTCTGTAGCGATAATTCCTTCCCTAACCCATTTCTGAATGGAGTATGACGAGAAGAAACAGACCAGAAAAACTGAGACTTTGCTGTACATTATATTTGCTGATGCAAACATCATTTTTGAAGAGACTAGAAGAGGACATAATAATAATAATAATAATAATAATAATAATAATAATAATAATAATAATAATAATAATAATAATACCTAAGAAATTCACATTCTCGTGAAAAAAAAATTTATGAAATAAAATCCACAATTTGTATTTTACATAGTAATATAGTTTATTTATTAGGTAATTGTGGATTTTTATTACAATAATAATAATAATAATAAATAATAATAATAATAATAATAATAATAATAATAATAATAATAATACCTAAGAAATTCTCATAAAAAAATTTATGTAATAAAAATCCACAATTTGTATTTTACATAGTAAAATAGTTTATTTATTATATAATTGTGGATTTTTATTAAACAATAATAATAATAATAATAATAATAATAATAATAATAATAATAATAATAATAATAATAATACCTAAGAAATTCTCGTGAAAAAAATTTATGTAATAAAAATCCACAATTTGTATTTTACATAGTAATATAGTTTATTTATTATGTAATTGTGGATTTTTATTACACAATAATAATAATAATAATAATAATAATAATAATAATAATAATAATAATAATAATAATAATAATAATAATAATACCTAAGAAATTCTCATAAAAAATTTATGTAATTCACAATTTGTATTTTACATAGTAAAATAGTTTATTTATTATATAATTGTGGATTTTTATTAAACAATAATAATAATAATAAAATAATAATAATAATAATAATAATAATAATAATAATAATACCTAATGAAAAAAATTTATGTAATAAAAATCCACAATTTGTATTTTACATAGTAATATAGTTTATTTATTATGTAATTGTGGATTTTAATTACACAATAATAATAATAATAATAATAATAATAATAATAATAATAATAATAATAATAATAATAATAATAATAATAATACCTAAGAAATTCTCGTGAGAAAAAATTTATGTAATAAAAATCCACAATTTGTATTTTACATAGTAATATAGTTTATTTATTAGGTAATTGTGGATTTTTATTACACAATAATAATAATAATAATAATAATAATAATAATAATAATAATAATAATAATAATAATTCAACAAACTTCATTTGAAAAATATTCTCTCCTGGTGCTTAAAATTGTTAAATGAAGCGATTAAGCATTGAAATGACATCGGATGTAGAGATTCCTACGGCTATCATGGATCAACATTATTCTCTAGGTTTGTTCATTTTATTATTTACTCTATCCTCTCTTGAATCGGAGTACAATAACATATTGATGAAAAATACAACCATGTGCTTTCATCAAATTCTATCAACATCTGAGATTTCACATGGTGTCGGACAATAATAAATTGTCGTGACTTTGTCGAATATATGCGATATCTCATTGTTTTCCCGATCAATTTTCTATATAAAATATGAAAAAGCAGTTCTTAAGATGTGGAAATCACTAAAATTCAAGAGAGAATACAGTAATAATAAAATAAGTATATCTGGAGGATAATGTTGATCCCTTATAGTTGCATGAATTTCTATATCCGTTGTCATTTCAACAGTTCATCTTATCATTTAACATTATAAAGGACCAAGAGACTCAAGGTTTTTTCAGTGAAGTATGTTTAATCGAAATAAGCATCCAATTTCTTTGAATATTATTATTATTATTATTATTATTATTATTATTATTATTATTATTATTATTATTAGTAGTAGTAGTAGTAGTAGTAGTAGTAGTAGTAGTAGTAGTAGTAGTGAGGGAGACCCTCTCTAAATGCGTTTTCTAAAATGATGGGTGCATCAGCAAATCTAATTGATATTAAAGTATCTATGTTTTTCTGGTAATTATCTTCTCTATAAGGGAAAGGACAGGTAATAATTGTCGCATACTATTGGTAATAACATGAGCGCAGCTACTGATTTCTTTTATAGGTAACTTTTACTCTCCCATCTAGAGCCACATTTCGCATTTGTACATGGCCATGAGCTGAAATAATGTATATGATTATCATTATTATTAAGACATCATAACATTAACTTGCTAAGGGTACATAAAGACAACACACTTCTCGAGACAAAAAGTTAATATAATTAAAAAGAATAACATGAACAAGTGGCTGTAGGTATATCAGTTTATTGCTAAGCAAATTGTTGAGTAAAAGGTTTAAACAGCATATATCAGTATATATACACCAACATTTTCTTCATACTAAATTTTATTTAACCATTACTGACCCTGAAGCTTCAAGCGGTATGCTAAACTTTGGCACATATCTAAATGCGTTTAAACACACCCATATATATTACATTCATACATTTATAAATACGTGCTTTTATACGTACGGAATTAGGTAAATAAGTATGTATGTATGTATGTATGTATGTATGTATGTATGTATGTATGTATGTATGTATGTATGAGCATAAAACTACTTCATAAAATCATTCTTTTTTTTGTATGATGAATTCCCAGTTAAGTAGTTAGTTATGTTAGTGTAACATTTATGAAAAGATATTTTTGGAAACCACCAGTGGGCAAATTTTTATATATATTATATATATATATATATATATATTATGAACGTATTTATATATTTATTTTCGCAAACGTTTTGTGCTTCACGAAACCTGATCCTGCTTACTCCAAGTTATTTATAATTGAACTAACTCATACATTAGTGCTTTCACAAGTTTTATGAGGTTCTTGCAGGCACAATAAGAATCTTATTGTAAAGAGCCTGAACAAGTTTCTTCTTTCCTGTGTCCCATTCAGTCGTGATTTATGATTATGGATTATAATAAATCATCTATAAATGGTATCCAATGCATGCTGCAGAGAATGACATATTATGAAGCGGAAAATGGCACATACCCCAACGAGCATATAAATTTAGGGTAAATAACTAACTTTGCCAAATAACTATTGTAGAGCAAGTAACGGGAACCAGTAGACAATCTTTTTAATTATCATTTACTGAGGGTATTTACACGCATAATTGTAAGTAAGGTAAACATTTTTTTTACCATTTTTCTCTCTCCTTTACTACAGTTAGAAAATATACTCGACAACATGAGGCTTCAAAACGTCTGTTGTGGAAGTTTTCTGCACACAGTGATCATCACAGATTCAGCAGGTAAATGGTGACAGTTGCAGGCACATGTTTTTCTCTAAACAACTCCCTATTCGTCCAAACGATTTGTTGGCGACTAAATAGATAGCTATATAAGTAGGTCGATTACAGTTAAACAACACACACACACACACACACACACACACACACACACAGAGAGAGAGAGAGAGAGAGAGAGAGAGATTTATGGTTACTAAAACTTGCGTCACGACATTAAGGTTATTGACGCAGAGAGAGAGAGAGAGAGAGAGAGAGAGAGAGAGAGAGAGAGAGAGAGAGAGAGAGAGAGAGAGTCGTCCAATAAATAATTTGTCCTATCGTGAGGAACAGGAACATTCCAGGGACAGAAATTGGGTGACCCGGAGGGTTTCAAATTTTCAGCCATGTTATTTTTAGAGACAAGCGTAAAATATTATTATGGAAGAGATGCCAAAAGTGAAAAAGCAATAAAGTGATTTGTGGAACCGTCAGAAATGTCATAATAAAAATAAAGAAAGGGTTGAGTGAACTTTGCTTGCAGTAGAGACAAGAGTGACTGAAAGTTACTGGAAGGTAAGAAATTAAAGTGAAAACAAGTCGTTGAAGGGTACAAATGTAAAGGCAGTTATTAAAGAAATGGTAAAGCTCAGAATATAAATATATGAATGAAAATACAAAGTTCTTGAAAGTTTCAAGATGATGTTGGCTGAAACAAGTACGGGTGGGGTTAGAAATAATACAACAGTACCGATGGGAAATACATAAAATCTATAACAAATTACTGTATGACAAAACTGCCGATAAAACAAAGGATGTCAATAGATAATTAGTTATGTCTGAGAGAGGAAGAAAATACAGAGCAACAGCAAACACGAACCAGATGGCTGGTCTTCTAAGAGAAACTGCCCATGGCGGCCTTTGGTAACAAGTTTGACTGAAAGCCGCTCACCCATGTACGAGATTTGAAGTGACAAACTAAAGTTACAGAAACACAGACAGACTGGCAGGCGGACGATCTTCCTGCAGGCACATCAAATGAATTATGTCTGTTTTTGTACAAAATACAACTGAAAGCCCTTAGGGATCTGTCCTAGGTCGTGACCCCCAACAAAGTTCGGGCGTCGTCATCTGGGACTAATATTTCTTGGGGGTCATTATGTTTATGATATTTAGTCTTTTTTTTATGGTTTTACGGTAATCCCCAACGCTCTTGTACTAAACACGCCGCAAAGGTGGATACAGACCAGGTTAAAACCCTTGGGGGAGTCTTCAGTGAGGATTTTGGAGACAGCAAGAAGGCGGTGTCATTTTCTAAAACTAGAGCCTAGTCATTAATGTAAAAATGGCACCTCCGGCAATTCCAGAGGAAATCTAAGTTAAGGTCACTATCTAGGAAAGATCCGCCTTTAGCAGTGTAAAAGGAGTTGTAATGGCAAGGTAAGCAAAAAAGACTTTGAGAGACAGGCGTAAAGACAGTCAATCTTCCTTTATGCACATCAACGCGTGATTGTCTAACCTCGTACCAAATTTGCCTGCAATTCCTTTAACCATGTAGAAGTGCTGCGATGACAAGGCAAGTGTGACAGAAATGGGGGGAAAAACTATAGTGATTATATGCTTTGTCGGTGGGAAATAATACTGGAATCCTTGTACTGATAAAATTGTTACAACATATCCAAATTACTATAAGGCAAAATTACAGAACAATAAAGTTCACAGAGAGCCACATAAGTTGAATGACCATAAATACAAAACTGCAAGTATGAAAAGCTTGGCGTATATGGCAACTGGATGAATTAAATGAAAGCTGAGCGAGAAACCCGAGCATATAAGGAGAAGCTACCGAGCTTCACAAAGCGTTAAAATTTATAGGATAGCGAAGAATGCTTTAGACCGAACATAAAACGTACAGTAAAAACCTGAACGGACAGTGTCACGTAACTTTATATTAAAGGATCATAATTTCACCTTTGTGCGTAATTTAGGATTTACCTAACTGGAAATTTATTAAAAAAATGAAGACTAAATGATCACTTTAGAGGCATTATGGGTCTGCCTCTTTATTTTTTTTTTTACTGTAGTTCACTTCCCTGTGAAAAATTAGTGAACCAAAATAAACATTGTTTTATAAAGGTATATGAGTGATATATATATATATATATATATATATATATATATATATATATATATAAATATATATATATATATATATTTATATATATATATACATATGTATATGCATATATATGTGTATGTATATATATATATATATATATATATATATATATATATATATATATATATATATATATATATATATATATATATATATATATATATATATACACACACATATATATATATATATATATATATATATATATATATATATATATATATATATATACATATATATATATATATATATATATATGTACATATAGATGTCATATATCCCCTCTACTAATGAAAGAGTTAATTCTTGTAAATTAAAAGCCCTATTCCATCTCCCAAACGACGGCAGTGATAGACTTGGTTCTTAAGGAAGAAAGGTTATAAGAACCAAGAAAAACAAAAAAAAAGAAGACATTTTCGAGGCTGGTAGGAAGCGGGAAAGAAACTGCCTCGATGTGCAAATTTGTGATTAAAATTGTCTCATTAAGGAATTAATAAAACATCTACCTACTTGCGTATGCCTAGGTCGCTTTTTTTTATTCATGCCTTCTTTCCCCAACGTTTAAGTACAACCAACAAAAATAAAGAGCTTTTATTGAGGCGCTATGCTCTTCAAAGAAATTTCTCCTTTTTCATCTGATACAAATATAAGGAAAAATACGGAAAAGGCAACAAAAAACAAACAGAATTCAACGGTCTTTATGCTTTCAGCAGAAGTTTTTTTTTTTTAGAGAAAAACAAGGAAAAAATAATAAACAAACTGACAACTACACTGAAAACACTACAGCTCCGGGTCTTAAATTATTCACCTGAGAGAAAGTGTTCAGGTTTTTGCAACGATTTTTCTTCTTTTGCTTCTTTTATTTATTTATTTATTTGATGTCGGAAAGCTGAAGCGAATATTATTATCCATAAAATCCCTTATCGAAAATCCAGAAAACGCATTGAAATATTCTTATTCTAAATTAATTCACGACAATATAGTTTTACATCTATTAAAGCAGAACTAGCCAGCCGATAACATAATGATTCCAATAATTATAATCGAATAATCAGCTAGCAACTTCGCCATGAATTAATTGATATGCAATGATGCCGATAGCATCTTTCTAATTACCAATGATTGCTCGGAATCAGTCGAATCATTTTCAAAGATTCAACAAATTGCATAAATGAAATTTTTCAATGGAACGTCGGAGTAAGTAGATACCAGATATCAACTTTTCTTTAATTACAAATAATCAAACATATCGCTGTTCATTATCTAAGAGCTCTCGGATAAGGTGAACAGCTGCCTTCTATGCATCGACAAAATTACTCTCGACGAAATATTGAGTAATTAAACACCTCCAATTCAGTCTATGTTAACATGTATTTCAATATAAATAAAAAGTCTAATAATTAAGAAGTTGCAACATAAGGCACAAAAGGGATAAAAGGGTACAGAGGACCCTAAACATCCTTGGGGATTATATTTTGTCTTTATCTGAGAAGTAGAAACATGAAATATTGGAAGACATTATACAACTGAGTCTCAACTCGGTCGCTGCTAGGAGGCGCTAATGTAGTGGCTAACCTTGTATAAGCCATTAGCTTTCATTTAAAGCACTCCACAATAATAGGTCTTCCTTGAGTACTACAATCTCTCTCTCTCTCTCTCTTCCATTTGGGGAGCAGTCTACGTACATCGCCGAAGGGCAAATGGCGTAGAGGAAAGCGAATCACAAGACTCAACCTGCTGTGAGAACAACGACCCGAGGGAATAAACATTTGCAATTGCGTTTTCCTTAAGACATGCGATCTTTGGGGGCGAATTTACCCAACAAAGGAACCGCACGGGGGAAAAACATCGTCCTTATTCTTTGAGGATTAACATAAAATCTACTGTTTTACTGTATTAGTTACGAATAAGGTAGTGTAGCATATCTGTGCTCTCCCTTTCATGAAATGAATATACGTCAATTATTAATTGATCTTTCCCAGACAGGAAAAAAAAATCATTACAAAACCAGAGAAACCGTATTATAAATTAAACTCTGCTAGTGCAGCCGTAAGGTTTAATGAAACATATCCAGGAGATTCTCTTCTTCCGAAATATGCAAAATTTACAAATAAGGATGATATGTTTCTTCCTTCTCGCTGACTTTCCTTTCAAAGATGAGAGACCCCGTGAATTGTTGTTATGATAATAAGAACAATCTGAGACTTAAATTGCTACGAGAGAGGATTAAAAAAAAAAAAACAGACGC
This sequence comes from Macrobrachium rosenbergii, assembly GCF_040412425.1. NCBI lineage: Eukaryota > Metazoa > Arthropoda > Malacostraca > Decapoda > Palaemonidae > Macrobrachium > Macrobrachium rosenbergii. The sequence continues at coordinate 50,970,216 of NC_089745.1, forward strand.
ACAAAGCAGGCCGGTCCAGATGGCATTCATCCAAAGACACTCGATGAAATCGAACCTTTAATCGAACGCATTTTTTATCAGCCCAGGTACTCGGGGACCTACCTGATGATTAGGGATTGACTGTCATATGTCAAACGCACAAAGACCGTGACCATAAGAATCTCATGAATGTTGAAAAACTTTTCCGAACCAGAAGTTTCATAAACGATGTTCGGAGTTTTCACTACATGCGTGTCACATGGCAATCTCGTAATTTTAAAGTGGGAACACGGAACTAGCGTAATAACGGTTTAACGTTATTACGTATGAAAATATGACATAATGCTGCTACTGCGATTTGCGTTCATTTGCTTTTACTACTACTACTACTACTACTACTACTACTACTACTACTACTGCTGCTGCTGCTGCTGCTGCTGCTGCTGGTGCTACTGTACAATATACCAGAAAAAGAGGGGACTTTTTCATTCTCGTATAACAGACAAAAAAAAAGTATATAATAAGTACAATATAAAAATGAGCTCTAAGATAATGCACAACAACGAGACCAGCGCTATCCGTAAAAGTAATACTGTCCAGCACGGAGAATAGCGGTTCTAGAATGTTCCTGCCCACATTCTGCAAGGAAATTCGAGAGTTCCCTCAGCAGCCCTCACATTTGCTAAGAACTTTCTTTCGGACTTCAGCCACATCGACCGTTGTTACCTCCTGCTGCCATGCAACGTTAGTAAACCAAATTAAAAAGTTCTATTATGTGAATGAGTTATATTTGTGTCATATTTCCCATGTATTGAAGAACAAGTATGTTATTTCTTGTTCATTTAAAGTTCTTAAGGTCCATCTCCCGAAACGACGGAAGAGGTAGCCCGGCCTCTTGAAGGTAGAAACGACATAAAAGCCAGGAAAAACACAAATATGGCGGCAATTTCACAACCTGACTAACGGGAAAGAAGCATCATCTATGCGCCAATGTGTGATTGCGTCAGTTTAATTGCGGAATTTTATTAAATCATCTATCAACACATACATGTGTTGCTTTTTTTTTTTCTTCTTCTTTCCACAAGGTTCAAGTAAATCCAAGAAAAATAGCTTCCATGTAGGCGTTTTGCTCTTCGAAGAAATTTTAGCTTTTAAATCTAAGGAAAATATAAGTAAAGATACAGTAAAGTAAAAAAAAATAAAGATTTCAACGAAGCTTTAAGCTTTCAGCATAAGTTTTGCTTTTATATTTACTAGAGAAACCAGGGGAAAAATAATAAACAACCTGACAACTACAATGAAAACACTACAGTTCCGGGTCTTCAATTTTTCGCCTGAGAGAAAGTGTACAGGTTTTTGCAGCGATTTTTCTTCCTTTACGTCATATATTTATTTATTTATTTATTTATTTATTTATTTATTTATTTATTTATTTATTTATTTATTTATTTATTTATATATTTAATTAATTAATTATATATTTAATTAATTAATTATATATTTATTTACTGGTTTTATATGGAAGCTGATGCGATTATTATTTTACCCATAAAATCCTTTCAAGAACAGTCGTGAAATCGCGTTGAAATAACTATATTTCTAAATTCACACATTTTACAATTTTTTTAAGCAGAAATAACCAAACGATAACATTTCATCCCAATAATTACAATCTAATAATAATCTAATAGCAATTTCGCTATGAAATAATTGATATGCAATGATGCCAATAATATCTTCCTAATGGCCAATAATTGCTTGAATCAGTAGTATCATTTTCAAAGATTCAATAAATTGTATTAATGAAATCAAATTTCAATGAAACGTCGGAGTAAGCCGATACCAGGCCTTAATAATGCAAAAGTTCGAGTGATACAAATTTTCCTTTAATTACACATAATCAAACATATCGCTGTTCATTATGAAAGAGCTCACGCATAAGGTGAACAGGTGTCTTTTATGTAGCGGCAAATTCCTCGCAACAGAATATTAACTTGATTAAACTCCTGTTTAATTTACGTTCCGTATGTACTTCAAATAATAATAAAAATTCTAAAAATTAGGGAGTTGCTGCATAAGGCACAAAAAGGATAAAAGGACACTAAGGACTCTAAGCGTCCTTGGGGATCATATTATGACTTTCATCTAAGAAGCAGCAACATGAAATATAGGGAGACATTTACGACTGAGTCTCAACTCCGTCGCCACTAGGAGGCGCTAATGTAGTGAGTAACGTTGTATTAGCCATTAGCATTCATTTAGAGCACTCCGCAATAATAGGTCTTCCTAGAGTACTACAATCTCTCTCTCTCTCTCTCTCTCTCTCTCTCTCTCTCTCTCTCTCTCTCTCTCTCTGCGTACATCCCAAAGGGCAAATGGCGTAAAGGAAAGCGTATCACAAGACTCAAACTGCTGTAAGAATAACGACCAGAGGGAATAAACATTTGCAATTGTGTTTTCCTTAACACATGGGATCTTTAGGCTCGAATTTACCCAACAATGGAACCACACGGAGGATTAACATGAAATCTATTGCTTTGCCGTTTAAGTTTACAAATACGGTAAAGTCTATATCCCCTTCTTTCATAAAATGAATATAGGACAATTATCAAGTGATCTTTTCCCTACAAAAGAAATAAATAAATAAACTGCTGATACAGCAGTAAGTTTTAATGAAATATATTTACGAGAGGGGTCTCCTTCTTAAATATACTTTGAAAAGTGTAATACACCCATGAAAGGGATTACTGTTGGTTGTACTTGAACTTTGCCGAAAGAACGCCGGCAAATGCGAGCACTGAACAAGATACGTAATTAGGTAAATGTTTTAGTAAAATTCTGTAATGGAAAAGACGAAATCACACATTAGCGCACAGACGCTGTTTCTTCTTCCTCGCTAATGTCAGGATGGAAAATTGCCTCCTCTTTATGCCTTTCCTGTCTTTTATCACTTTTCTTCCTTTAAGTAAGTGTCCCTTCCGTCGTTTGGAGGATGGGATGGGCATTTTAAATTTACAAGAAATGAGGCGCTTGCTCATTAACGCATGACACTATTATCACTCACTTACCTAGTAGCATAGTGTTTGTTTTGCTTTATAAATATTGCTTGCCAGTAAGATGTGGCAGTCGATGTGACTTAGTTCAGATAGAAAGTTCAAAGCAAATATGAGGACTGTCATGTTCATTCAGGGACATAGTATATTCGAATCACTTCTTTCCTTGCAGGGCAGTACTTTTAAGGATAACACTATTCTTGGTATTGCGTCTGTCACCTATTTCTTTATTATCTTTCCTTCTAGTGTTTTACACATGCTTTTTATGTTTTCAAACTGTGATAATGCAATATAGGGCTTACGATGTAGCAGTAAGAAAGTGAATAATCAAAAATTGCAAATGTAGTATTTTATCCTATAATCAAGATTGATAATATTCAATTATTAAAATACAAGATTTGAAGTTCTCATTTTAATGTTATGAAACTGTCATATGACACATTACTGTTGAAAACTGTCAAAAGAATGTCGTTTATGAACCTTTGGTTTAGAGAAAAGCTTTTCAGCTTATGAGAATGTTTCAGTGAGCTTTTTACTTTGTATAATATATGAGTCCTCGTCCAATCATCAGGTAGGTTCCCGAGTGTCTGGACTGATAAAAAATGCCTGGTTATAGGTTCTGATTCCTGGAGTGTTTTTGGATGAATGCCATCTGGACCAGCTGCTCTGTGTGTCTGCCTTTTTTTTTACCCCCTCCCTTTATTTGTAGCTATTTAATTCTCAGATTACCTTGTTCTTATTATTATAACTACAATTCACGAGGTCATCCAAGCTTTGAAAAGGAGCCCTGTGAGGGGAGGAGGAGGATAATTGGTACTTGTATTTTTGTGCATTTAGGAAGTAAAACTCTCGTAAATATATTGCATTAAAACTCACGGCTGCACAGCACAGTTCAATTTAGAATAAAGTATCTCTATTTTTCTAATGATTCCAAATGTCCCATATTCACTTAATGAAAGGGAGGGTACAGATGCAGCACCATGTTTGTAAACTCCACAGTACGGCAATAGATTTTATGTTAATCCAACAAAAATGAAGAGATCTTTTTCCTCCGTGTGGTTCCATTGCAGGGTAAAATCTCCCCTAAAGATCCCATGTCCTAAGAAAAACACAACTGCAAATGTTTATTCCCACGAGTCGTCATTCTCGCAGCAGGTTGAGCCTTGTGATTCGTTTTCCTTTGCGCCATTTGCCCTTTGGCGATGTACAGAGAGAGAGAGAGAGAGAGAGAGAGAGAGAGAGAGAGAGAGAGAGAGAGAGAGAGAGAGAGAGAGAGATTGTAGTATTCTTAAGAAGACTTATTATTGCGGAGTACTCCGAATGTTAATGGCGTGTACAAGGCTACTCGCTACACTCGCGCCTCTTAGGGGCAACGGTTTTGAAACTTAGTCATAAATGTCTTCCTCTAATTCATTTCCTTATTTCTGAGATTAGAGGCAAAATATAATCGTCAAGGATGTTTAGATTCCTTCGGGCTCTTTTGTGCCTTATGCAAAAGCTATTAAATTTTCAGGCTTATTATTTATTATTGAACTACAGACAGAAATTCAATTAAAGTTTGATCTGATAATATTTTGACGCAAGAACTTTGCCGATACATGAAATGCAACTGTTCACCTTATCCTTCAGTCTTTGATAATGAACACCGATGTTCGATTATTTGTATTTGAAAAAAAATTATTATCACTCGTATCTGCTTACTCTAAGGTTTCAATGAAAAATGATTTCAATAATGCAATTTGTTGAATATTTTGATTATGATTCGACTGATTCAAAGAAATCATTGGTAATTAGAAAGATATTAATGGCATCATTGCATATCAATTAATTCGTGGCGAAATAGCTAGCTGATTATTAGACTAGAAATATTAGGATGATTACGTGATCTTTTCACTAGTTTCGCTTTAATAGATGTAAAACTATACTGCTGTGAGTGAAAACAGTAAAAGAATATTTGAGCGTGATTTATCAAATGTCAAAAAAGGATTAGTGGAAGAAGATAATGGCATAAGATTTCCTCCTCAAAATAAATAAATAAATAAATAAATACACAAATAAATGTATAAAAGAAGCAAAGAAATAAAAATCGTTGCAAAAACCTAAACACTTTCTCTCAGGTGAATAATTTAACATCAGGAGCTGTAGTGTTTTCAGTGTAGTTGTCAGGTTATTTATTATTTTTTCTATGTTTTTCTCTAGTAAAAATAAAGTCAAGAGTTCTGTTGAAATCAAAATGCCCGTTGAGTTCTCTTCATTTTTTTTTGTGTTTTCCATATTTTTCTCACATAAGGTGCAATTTCTTTGAAGAGTATAATTCCTCCATAAAAGGTTTTTTTTTTTTTTTTTGTTGGCTGTACTTAAAATTTGTGAAAAGGCGGCACGAAATGTAATGTGAATAAGGCACACAATAGATAACTTATTGTGGATGATTTAACAATGCCGTTAACAGACAGAAGGAATCACACATTGGGTCATATAAGCTGTTTCTTTCCCGCTACTGTCAGGCTTTGCAATCGCCATCCCGTTAATTTTTCCTGGCTTCTATTATTCTTAAGACTCAGGTCTATCGCTCGCGTCGTTTGAGGGATGAACTGAAGGCTTTTAAATTAGCAAGAGATAACGCACGTGCTTCTCAATAGACTGGATATATGAGACAAATTTCACTCATTAAAACTAATAAAACAATTTAAATTGATTCACCGATGTATGGCAGCCGGATGTGACAGTCGATGTGATAGAGTTCAGCGGGAAAGTTCTTAGCAAGGGTGAGGACTGCAAAAGAAAATTGTCTTGAAGATTCAGGCCCTTGGAATATTCGAATTACTGCTTTCTATGCCGGACAGTACTATTAAGGATAACACTGGTCTTCTTATTGCGTATGTTGCGTATTTTTTTTTATTTGACTCTCCCCCTGCTACTTGCATTTTTGTTTCTTCTTTCCACAAAGTTCAAGTAAATCCTACAAAAATAGCTTCCATGTAGGCGTTTTGCTCTCCAAAGAAATTTTAGCTTTCAAATCTGAGGAAAATATAAGTAAAATTATAGTAAAGCAAACATAAAAATAAAGATTTCAACAAGGCTTTATGCTTTTTGCAAAGTTTTTCTTTTACATTTATTAGAGAAAAACAGGGGAAAAATAATAAACAACCTGACAACTACACTGAAAACACTACAGCTCTGAGTCTTCAATTAATCGCCTGAGCGAAAAGTGTACAGGTTTTTGCAACGATTTTTCTTCCTTTGCGTCATTTATTTATTTATTTACTTATTTAATTACTTATTGCTTTATTTATTTATATACTGATTTTATATGAAAGCTCATGTAATTAATATTATCCATAAGATCGCGTTGAAATAATTATATTTTTAAATTCACTCATTTTATATTTTTTGAAGCAGAACTAACCAAACGATAACATAATCAACCCTCTAATTATAATCTAATAATCTAGTAGCAATTTCGCTATGAAATAATTGATATGCAATGATGCCAATAATATCTTCCAAATGGCCAATGATTGCTTTGAATCAGTAGTATCATTTTCAAAGACTTAATAAATTGCATTAATGAAATCAATTTTCAATGAAACGTCGTAGTAAGCCGATACCAGTGCTTAATAATGCAAAAATAAGAGTGATATCAATTTTTCTTTAATTACACATAATCAAGCATATTGCTGTTCATTATGAAAGAGCTCGCGCATAAGGTGAACAGGTGTCTTTTATGTAGCGGCAAATTTCTCGCATCAGAATATTAACTGAATAAACTCCTGTTTAACTCCTGTTTAATTTTATGTTCCGTATATACTTCACATAAAAAGCCTAAGAATTAAGGAGCTGCTGCATAAGGCACAAAAAGGATAAAAGGACACTAAGGACTCTAAGCGTCCTTGGGGATCATATTTTGACTTTCATCTAAGAAGCAGGAACATGAAGTATAGGGAGACATTTACGACTGAGTTTCAACTCTGTCGCCACTAGGAGGCGCTAATGTAGTAAGTAACCTAGTAGCAGCCATTAGCATTCATTTAGAGCGCTCCGCAATAATAAGTCTTCTCTCTCTCTCTGCGTACATCCCAAAGAGCAAATGGAGTAAAGTAAAGGGTATCACAAGGCTCAAACTGCTGTGAGAATAACGACCAGAGGGAATAAACATTTGCAATTGTGTTTTCCTTAAGACATGGGATCTTTAGGCTCGATTTTACCCAACAATGGAACCGCACGGAGGAAAAACATCGCTTGTATTATTATGGGATTAACATAAAATCTATTGCCTTACTCTACAAGTTTGCAAATACGGTAATATTTCTGTACCCACTTTATTCCTAAAATGAATGTAGGACAATAATCATCAAGTGATCTTTTCCATACAAGAAAAAAAAATATTAAACTGGTGATACAGCAGTAAGTTTTAATGAAACATATTTACGAGAGAGTCTCCTTCCCAAATATACTTTGAAAAGTGTAATACCCCCATGAAAGGGATTACTGTTGGCTGTACTTGAACTTTGCCGAAAGAACGCCGGCAAATGCGAGCACTGAACAAGATACGTAATTAGGTAAATGTTTTAGTAATTCTGTAATGGAACAGACGAAATCACACATTAGCGCACAGACGCTGTTTCTTCTTCCTCGCTACTGTCGGGGTGGAAAATTGCCTCTTCTTTATGCTTTCCCTGTTTTATATAACTTTTCTTCCTTAAAGAAACATAGTCGCTTCCGTCGTTTAGGGGATGGGCTGGGCATTTTAAATTAAGAAATGACGCGCTTGCTCATTAACATACGACGTTAACATCACCCACATACCTAATAACATAGTGTTTATTTTACCTTATAAATATTGCTTGCCAGTAGGATGTGGCAGTTGATGTGACTGAGTTCAAACAGAAGGTATAAAGCAAATATGAGGACTGCAAATAAAACTCACTGTCATGTTCATTCAGGGACACAGTATATTCGAATCACTTCTTTCCCTGCAGGGCAGTACTTTTAAGGATAACACTATTCTTGGTATTGCGACATTTATCTATTTTTTATTATCTTTCCCTCTGCCGCTTTACACATGCTTTATATGTTTTCAAATTGTGATAATGCAATACAGGGCTTACAACGCAGCAGTAACAAAGTGAATAATCAAAAACTGCAAATATACTATTATCCTACAATTATGATTGATAATATTCAACTATTAAAATACAAGATCTGAATTTCTCACTTAAATGTTATGAGATTGTCATGTGACACATTACTGTTGAAAATTGTCAAAAGAATGTCGTTTATGAACCTTTGGTTTAGAGAAAAGCTTTTCAGGTTATGAGAATGTTTCGGTGAGCTTTTTTTATTTGTATAACATATGAGTCCTTCTCCAATCATCACGTAGGTTCCCGAGTGTCTGGACTGATAAAAAATGTGTCTGGTTATAGGTTCTGATTCCTGGAGTGTTTTTGGATGAATGCCATATAGACCAGCTGCTCTGTGAGTCTGTTTTTTTTTTTACCCCCTCCCTTTATTTGTAGCTATTTAATTCTCAGATAATCTTGTTCTTACTATTATAATTATTGTAGTTTCACGAGGTCTTCCAGGCTTTGACAACGAAGCCTGTGAGGGGAGGAGGAGGATAATTGGTATTTGCAAATTTTGTGCATTTAGGAAGGAAAACTCTCGTAAATATATTTCATTAAAACTCACGGCTGCATCAGCACAGTTCAATTTAGAATAAAGTGTCTCTATTTTTCTAATGATTCCAATTGTCCCATATTCACTTAATGAAAGGGAGGGTACAGATGCATCACCATATTTGCAAGCTTTACAGGAAGGCACTAGATTTTATGTTAATCCAATAAAAATAAAGAGATGTTTTTCCTCCGTGTGGTTCCATTGCGGGGTAAATTCTCCCCTAAAGATCCCATGTCCTAAGAAAAACACAACTGCGAATGTTTATTCCCACGAGTCGTCATTCTCGCAGCAGGCTGAGCCTTGTGATTCGCTTTCCTTTGCGCCATTTGTCCTTTGGGGATGTACGCAGAGAGAGAGAGAGAGAGAGAGAGAGAGAGAGAGAGAGAGAGAGAGATTGTAGTATTCTTAAGAAGGCCTATTATTGCGGAGTACTCCGAATGTTAATCGCGTGTACAAGGTTACTCGCTACGCTCGCGCCTCCTAGTGGCGACGGTTTTGAAACTTAGTCATAAATGTCTTCCTCTAATTCATTTCCGTATTTCTGAGATTAGAGGTAGAATATAATCGTCAAGGATGTTTAGATTCCTTTGGGCTCTTTTGTGCCTTATGCAAAAACTATTAGATTTTCAGGCTTATTATTTATTATTGAACTACAGACAGAAATTCTATTAAAGTTTGATCTGATAATATTTTGACGCGAGAAATTTGCCGATACACGAAATGCAACTGTTCACCTTATTCTTCAGTCTTTGATAATGAACACCGATGTTCGATTATTTGTATTTGAAAAAAAATTATTATCACTCGATCTTTTGCATTATTAAGACCTGGCATCTACTTACTCTAACGTTTCAATGAAAAATGATTTCATTAATGCAATTTGTTGAATATTTTGATTATGATTCGACTGATTCAAAGCGATGATTGGTAATTAGAAAGATATTATTGGCATCATTGCATATCAATTAATTCATGGCGAAATAGCTAGCTGATTATTAGATTAGAATTATTAGGATGATTATGTGATCTTTTGGCTAGTTCCCCTTTAATAGATGTAAAACTATACTGCCGTGAGTGAAAGCAGAAAAAGAATATTTGAGCGTGATTTATCGAATGTCAAAAAAGGATTAGTGGAAGAAGGTAATGGCATAAGATTTCCTACACAAAATATATAAATAAATAAATAAATAAATAAATAAATAAATAAATAAATAAAAGAAGCAAAGAAATAAAAATCGTTGCAAAAATCTACACACTTTCTCTTAGGTGAATAATTTAAGACGCGGACCTGTAGTTTTTTCAGAGTAGTTGTCAGCTGTTTATTATTTTCTCCCTGTATTTCTCTAATAAAAATGAAAGCAAGGCTTCTGCTGAAATCAAAATGCCCCCTTGAGTTCTCTTCATTTTTTTTGCCTTTTCCATATTTTCTCAGATAGATGTGAAATTTTTTTTTTAAGAGCATAACGCCTCCATAAAAACTCTTTATTTTCGTTGGTTCTACTTAAAATTTGTGGAAAGAAGCCATGAAATGAAATGTGAATAAGGCAAACAACAGATAACTTATTAGGTAGAAGGTTTAATAATCCCGTTAATAGACAGAAGGAATCACACTTTAGGTCATAGAAGCGGTTTCTTTCCAGCTACTCTCAGGCTTTGCATCGCCATCCTGTCAATTTTTCCTGGCTCCTATTATTCTTAAGACTCAGGTCTATCGCTTGCGTCGTTTGAGGGATGAACTGAAGGCTTTTAAAGTAGAAAGAGATAACGCATGTGCTTCTAAATAGATTGGATACATGAAGTAAACTTCACTCATTAAAACTAATAAAACAATTTTTATTTTGGTTCACTGGCGTATGGCAGCGGGATGTGGTAATCGACGTGACAGAGTTCAGAGGGAAGTTCTTATCAAGTGTGAGGACTGCAAAAGAAAAGTGAATGACTTGTAGATTCAGGCCCTTGGTATATTCGAATTACTTCTTTCCGAGCTGGACAGAACTATTGTGGTCTTGTTATTGCGTATGTTGCTTATTTTTTTATTTTTAACCTCCCCCTGCTACTGCACATATGTTTTATATATTTTCAAGCTGTGATAATGCTATGCGGGGCTTACGCAGCCCGCTCCTAGTCGCAGTAATACTTGTGGTAATGACTGAATAAAGAATCAAGCACTGGGACCTATGAGGTCATTCAGCTCTGAAACGGAAATTGACAGTACACGGCTTGAAAGGTGAAACAGGAGGAAAACCTAGCAGTTGCACTATGCATCATTTGTTAGGAGATGCAGGGAAGTAAGATGGAAGAAAGATAATATGAATGGAGGTACAGTAAAAGAAACGAAAGGGGTTGCAGTTAGGAGCCGAAGGCACGCTGCAAAGAACCTTAAGTAGTGCCTACAGTGCACCGCATGAGGTGCAGTGACAGCGCTACCCCGCTACGGGGTAGTTTTAGTAACAGTAGTAGCAGTAAGAAAGCGAATCAACGAAAATTACAACGCAGTATTATCCTGGACTCATGATTGAATATTCAACTGGTATAATACAAGTTCCGAGTTTCTCATTTTAAAGTTATGATATTGTCACGTGGCACAATTACTGTCAAAAGAATACCGTTTATGAACTTTAGGCTTAGAGCAAAGCTTTTCAGCCTGTATGGAAATCTTCCGGCGACATTTTTTGTGCTTATTATGAGTCTTCCTCCAAATATCAGGTAGGTTCCTAAGTATCTGGACTTATAAAACAAAAATGCGTCTGATTATAGGTTCCAATTCCTGGAGTGTTTTTGGCTGAATGCCATCTGGACCAGCTACTCTTTGTGTATTTTTTTATCTTTTTTTGTAGCCATTTAGGTCTCAGATTGTTGTTATTATAACAACAATTCACAAGGTGTCCAGTTTCTGAAAAGGAAGCCAGTGAAATGGAGACAGATAATCCGTATCTGTAAATTTTGTATATTTAGGGAGAAGACTCCCTCGTAAACTTACGGCTGCACCAGCAGAGTTTAATTTATAATAAAACATCTATTTTTCTAAAATTTAATTTCTTCTGCAGGGAAGATATCGCGTAATAACTATCCTATACTCATTTCATGAAAGGGAGGTAACAGACACATTACAATATTTGTAAATTTGCACAGTAAGGCAATAGATTTTATGTTACTCCCACAAAAATAAAGGAAAATATCCTTCCTCCGTGGTTCCATTGTTGGGTAAATTCGGCCCTAAAGATCCCACGTCCTAAGGAAAACACAACTGCAAATGTTTCTTCCCACGGGTCGTTATTCTCACAGCAGGTTAAGGCTTGTGATTCGCTTTCCTTTACGCTATTTGCCCTTTGGGGATGTACGCAGACTTCTCTCTCTCTCTCTCTCTCTCTCTCTCTCTCTCTCTCTCTCTCTCTCTCTCTCTCTAGAGAAAATTATTGTAGTCCCCTAGGAAGACCTATTATTGCGGAGTACTCTAAATGAATGGCAATAGTGGCGACGGAGTTGAAACTCAGTCGCAAATGTCTTCCTATACTTCATTTTCCCACTTCTCAGGTGAAAGTCAAAATAGAATCCCGAAAGATGTTTAGTGTCCTTAGTGCCCTTTTATCCTTTTTGTGCCTTATGCGGTAACTCATTAAATTTCCGATTTTTCACGTTATATGGAAGTGCATATGGAGAAAACTTAAACAATATTTTAACCAGTAAACATTTTGATGCGAGAAATTTTCCGATATATAAAAGGCAGCTGTTCACCTTATCCGTGAGCAGCGGTATGTTTGATTCTGTGTAAGTAAAGAAAAACTTATATCACTGAACGTTTGAATTATTAAGGTCTGGTATCGGCTTACTCCGAAGTTTCACTGAAAAATGATTTTATCATCGCAATTTGTTGAACCTTTGATTATGGTTCAGTTGATTCAGAGCAATCATTGGTAATTAGAAAGATGCTATTGGCATCATTGCATATCAATTAATTCATGGCGAAACTGCTAGCTGATTATTACATTATAATTATTAGGATAATTATGTTATCGGCTAGTTCTGCTTTAATAAATGTAAAACTGTATTTTCATGAGTGAATCTAGAAAAAGAATATTTGAGCGTGATTCACCGAATGTCAAGAAAGGATTTGTGGATGATGATAATGGCATAAGCTTTCATACAAAAAATAAATATATAAATATATAAATAAAAGAATCAAAGCAAGGAAAATCGTTGCTGTTTTTTCCCGTTACTGGCAGATTTTGAAATTGTCTACCCATTTATGTTTTTCCTTTCTTTTAGAACCTTTTTCCCTTTAAACCTTCTACTTTACATCCGTTCAAACCGCCTTTCTACCACCTTGCCATCCCACTCTCTCACTGATTATTTCATCTTGGAAAAAGCCGAGTTATTGAATAAATTTTTTACTAATGTTTTTACAATTGAAGGCACTTCCTCAATCCCTGAACCAGCTATTAAATATGAAGGGCAGAACCGCTTGATAAAATAATATTTACGGAAGAAGACGTTAAAAACAAAATAGAAAAACTAAACAAATTTAAATCTCCTGGCCCGGATGGGATTCATCCAAGAAAAATTAAAGAGTTAAAAGAGGAGATAGTTCCGCACCTATATAAACTCTACAGAAAAACTGCAGAACAAGGAAAGGCACCAAAAGGATGGAAACTAGGTAATGTGCCCTCAGTTTACAAAAGAGGTCCAAGAGAAAAGCCAGGAAATTATAGACCAATCTGTCTAACGTCAGTTCCTCGTAAGATTTTGAGTCAATAATTGCAGATCAAATTGTGGATCACATTGATAAAAACAACCTGTTGTTAAACAGTCAACACGGCTTCAGACAAAACAGATCCTGCCTATCAAACCTCTTGGAGTTTTTTCATTTCATAATTGGGTTTTACGACAGTAGTAGAGAAATAGATATACTCTACTTAGATTTCCAAAAGGCCTTTGACAAAGTTCCACACAAGAAACTAATGATAAAAGTTATTTTGGTTCACTAAAGGTGACGTAAATATCACTTATTTAGTTAAAAGAATAGTGTTTATTTTGGTCCACTAAAGGTGACGTTAATATCACTTATTTGCCTAAAAGAATAGTGTTTATTTTGGTCCACTAAGGGTGACGTAAATATCACTTATTTACGCATAAGAATAGTGTTCATTTTGGTTCACTAAAGGTGACGTAAATATCACTTATTTATGCAAAAGAATAGCGTTTATTTTGGTTCACTAAAGGTGATGTAAATATCACTTATTTACCTAAAAGAAAAGTGTATATTTTGGTTCACTAACGGTACGTAAATATCACTTATTTACCTAAAAGAATAGTGTTTATTTTGGTTCACTAAAAGTACGTAAATATCACTTATTTACCTAAAAGAATTAGTGTTTATTTTGGTTCACTAAAAGTACGTAAATATCACTTATTTATCTAAAAGAATTGTTTATTTTGGTTCACTAAAAGTACGTAAATATCACTTATTTACCTAAAAGAATAGTGCTTATTTTGGTTCACTAAAGGTAACGTAAATATCACTTATTTACCTGATAGCTTGGCATTTGTTTTGGTTCACTAATGTTACAAGGCAGTAGGTTACAATCGATATGATTGATTCCAAATGGAAAGATCTTAGCACACGTGTGGACTGTTAAGAAAACCGTTTGTCGTGCAGATTCAGGACTTCTTATTTTCGAATCACTTCTTTTCATGCAGGACAATATTGTTATGGATACTGGTCTTGTTGTTGGGTATGCTGCGTATTTATTTATTTATTTATTTATATATATATTTTTTTTTTTGCTTAACTTCTCATACTGTACTTTCGTTTTAAACATTTTCAGACAGTGATAATGATCCATAAACCACCTTTGTTATACGGAACTTAAGAAGCCCGCTCTTATTATTGTAGTAGTAGTAGTAGTAGTAGTAGTAGTAGTAGTAGTAGTAGTAGTAGAAAGAAAGCGAATGAATGGAAATTGCAATCGCAGTACTATCCTATATTCATACATAAAAATGTTGATCTGTTACAAAGCCTGTTCTGTGTTTCTCACCTTAAATTTATGAGATTGTCACGCGGCACATATCAATAGAAAAATGTCTAAAGAACATCGCTTATATAACTGCTGGTTTAAGGCAAAGCATTTCATTCATTTCGAGATTCCTTCGTTCACCGTTTTCACTTGTGTGATGTATGAAAGTCGTCCTCCGATCATCAGGTAAGTCCCCGAGTACATGGACTGATACAAATTGAGTTTGATTAAAGGTTCCAATTCCTCGAGTGCTTTTGGATGAATGCCATCTTGACCAGCTGCTTTATACATTTGTTTTATTTATTTATTTATTTTTAGTCTATCCTTTTTTTTGTAGCCATTTAACTCTCAGATTGTTCTTATTATCTTAACAAAAATTAACGAGGTCTCCTTGGCTTTCAAAGGGAACCAGAGAGACGGAGGAGACTCGTAATCCGCTATAGGTCTTCCTAGGATACCACAGTCTCTCTCTCTCTCTCTCTCTCTCTCTCTCTCTCTCTCTCTCTCTCTCTCTCTCTCTCCATTTGGAGAGAAGTCTGCGTACATCCCCGAAGGGCAAATGGCGCAAAGGAAAGCGAATCACAAGGCTCAACATGCTGTGAGAATAACGACCCGAGGGAATAAACATTAGTAGTTGTGTTTTCCTTAAGACATGGGATCTTTGGGGGCGAATTTACCCCACAATGGAACCACACGGAGGAAAAACATCGCCCTTATTCTTAAGAGATTAACATAAAATCTATTGCCTTACCGTGCAAGTTTTCAAATATAGTAATGTGTCTGTACCTTCCCCTTCATGAAATGAAAGTAAGACAATTATCACGGGATCTTTCACTTACAAAAGAATGGAATGATTAGGAAAATAGATATCTTATTATAAATTAAACTCCGTTAATACATATGTAATTTTTAATGACCCATATTACCGAGATGGGCTCCTTATTTAATCTACAAAATTTACAAACACAGATTTTGTCTCCTCAACTCACTAGCTTAACTTTGTGAGCCTGGGAGACCTCGTGAATTGTTGTTATAATAATAAGAACAATCTGAGACTAAAGTAACTACAAAAAAAAAAAAACGCATGAAGCAGCTGGTCGAGATGGCATTCATCCAAAAACACTCAAGGATTTGGAACCTATAATCATACACATTGTTTATCAGTCCAGATACAAATACAAACGGTAGTGAAAAATAATTCCATAAAGGCTGAGAAGCTTTCCTATAAAACAGCAGTTTCCTAAAAGGATATTCTTTTGACCATTTTCAATGACTGAGTCACATCAAAATCTAATAACTTTAAAGTGAGAAACAGAATATGCATTATTACATTTATTATTACGCATGAATATGGGGTACTACTGCGAGTGCAAGTTTTAGTTATTTGCTTCCTCCCTACTACTACTACTACTACTACTACTACTACTACTACTACTACTACTACTACTACTACTACTACTACTACTACTACTATTCTACAAGTTCTTCATTGGAGGGGTGGGTAGAGCTCTCGTCTAGCACGCTGTTGGCCCAGCGTTCGACTCTCCGACCGGCCAGAGAAGAATTAGAGGAATTTATTTCTGGTGATAGAAATTCATTTCTCGTCATAATGTGGTTCGGATTCCACAATAAGCTGTAGGTCCCGTTGCTAGGTAACCAGTTGGTTCTTAGCCCCGTAAAATAAATCTGATCCTTCGGGCAGCCCTAGGAGAGCTGTTAATCAGCTCAGTGGTCCGGTTAAGCTAACATATACTTAACTTACTGTTTCTACTCCTCCTGGAATAAGATGGGGTTTCCTAAGCCTCGCATAATAAAGGTGTATCATTTTCACTGTTCGAAAACGTACAAAATACATAAAACATAACATGGGCGGCCGCAGCATAGCCTATTTTCCAAGGGGGACAAATCTTAATACTTGCATGGATAGTTTCCGGTATCCAGCAGACAATCACTTTTGACCCTTTGAACTAGCAGGTTAATTCCAATAACAGTATCAGCGCCTGCATTTCTTGAATGAATAAACCAATTATATATATATATATTATATATATATATATATATATATATATATATATATATATATATATATATATATATATATATATATATATATATATATATATATAAAATTTTCCCAGGATTTAAGGGGGCAAGTGGGCTCTTTGCCCCCTACGTGCGGGAGCCCATGAAATATAAGTAAAGTAGCAGAGGAGGATCCAAGACAGCACAAGATTAAGAGTACCACCCTGCATGGAAAGAAGCACTACGCGACAACAACAGTTTTCTTAACAATCCTCACATTTGCTAAAACTTTCCCTCTGAACCTAGTGACATCGACTGTAACCTTTTAAATCCATACACAATATTTTTCCCAGCTTTCCTTTCGTGGGAACTGTTACAAGAGCTAAAATCCCTACATAGGATTATTCTGGGTTCTCTTCCTTATCAAATATTGGTCCAGTCACATAACTCGACTCGCTATGGGAACTTACTGACTGCAATAGAATACGCTCTTTGCATTTAAAGAGGAGAGAGGAGCATCAATGAAACTTACCAAAATAATTCAAGGAAAAATAAAAGATGAAAAATGGAATTTATAATAGTATTCAAAAATTAACAAACATTTATCTTCACGTCACGGATGAACGATAATTATTTTCATATCTCGTTCAAACAATTAGGAAAGAGCAGAAGATACGGAAAATTAAAGATCGTACTGCTTGACTTGTTAAGCCTGAAAACACATGATTACCTGCATTAAATTAGAAAATTTAACGCCATAAAATCTTCCCACTAAATTAGGGTGGAAAATTATACTTCATCAACAATAAAATTATAAGAGACCAACTTCAAATGCATTACCACTAGATTTTAATTAACTGCTCAACTAATTACGACATGAAGCTTGTTCATTATGTTCCAGGAAGGCTTTGATGAAAATATCCTAGGAAATCTGTAATTCTCTAGGGATCTGCCAAAACAATACTACAAATACAAACGCACACTTGCACAAGCAGAAAGTAACCCTTAGGGAAAGCAAAAGTTTGCAAAACTCTTCTGAAAAGGGGCATTTAAAAACCTAGTTAAAAATATAGTGAATGGAGACATATCACCTAATTGGCCACTATCTGTTCTGTTACATAAAAATAGGCAGTAGGTTATACAGAACACCATTTAATTTATGAGAGAGAGAGAGAGAGAGAGAGAGAGAGAGAGAGAGAGAGAGAGAGAGAGAGAGAGAGAGAGAGCAAATTCAAGTTCGTGTTGTATTTTCATGGTAGTAGAGTGAATAAAAAAAAATGGAAAATCATATCTCTACCGGAGAAAAAACTACGGAAGGAAATGATACACGGTAAAAGGTCTCAAGATGCAAAGAGAGAGAGAGAGAGAGAGAGAGAGAGAGAGAGAGAGAGAGAGAGAGAGAGAGAGAGAGAGTGAAGTAAAGGAAATGCTTTAGAATCTCTGCTTTCAGAAGCTACATCCTACCGGACGCACAAGCAAGGAAATCCTTATATAATCCGGGGGCTTCGAAAGAAAAGCAGCCTCTGAAACACACAAATACACCGGGAAAGAGAAGACGTAGAATCTGACTTACAACGTTACTTCGGAAATTCCCCCCTCCGCCCCTTTCCCCCGCCCCGTTGTACCTGAGCAAGTTATTTGTGCAATACTGAAAGTCTTTCCCGCCACGAATTAATATATCCAGCACTTAATCTATTGGTCAGAAGCATTCCGCTTTTTGTAAGTGACTGATCGATCTTAATTTATTAACCCGTCATATTACACGCAGTTGTCTTGCTAAATTTTTCATGCATCAATTTTACAAAAGGTTCCCTTTATGTAGGAATATTCTCTGACGTCAAAAAATCAGATTACCTTTTGTTTAAATCCAAAAGTTCCTGCAAAATAAAAGAAGTAGCGTTTATTAAAGTTATTACATCACAACAGTGGTGCTAAGGATGTTCAAGTTTCTTTGAAACACTAAAAAGTAGATGCAGCTTTTGTACATAAAATATCAAGCCTTCAGCATAATTTTTTAATTACAAGGTAACATAATCTAAAGGACAAGTACTCAGCGAATATTTCATTTTTCAATCGTTCGACAATGAGCACAACTTTCTGTTTCATGAAGAGCACCGAGGCGAGCAACAAAGCCTTAATAAACTGTGCAAGATAGTTCTCCCTTCGGACGAAATTACTTCTGTTCCAACACAAAAAGTTAAATAGGCCTTAAGATGCAGAAAGCTTTAAATTTTTAAGCTTACTGGTGAATGGAACGAAAGCATAACTACACAAAGAAGTGGAAGAGTTCATGCTAGGTACAGGTGAGGGGAACAGTAAGTGTAGGAAGGTTTAAACGTACTTTTGATGAAGAGCCTTCTTGAAAATTGTATTATATATATATATATATATATATATATATATATATATATATATATATATATATATATATATATATATATATACTGTATGTCTATATTGCTTTTCACTTTATTGAAAGGGATACTTCCTTCACTAATCCTCTGGAACCACTCCTTTATCCAGATACACGCTACACATCCTGGCCACTATTGATTGTATTATCGCCAAAACACACATCATATCATTTATAACCCCTTAAACTCCTTGTGCCTTCCTAGTTTCCACCATTTCAGATGTCCTCCTATCACCCTAACTGGAAAACCTGAAAAATTATTCTCAGATTTACTCTGAAACCTTCAACTCTTGCATAATCCAGATCTGCATCTGTTATATCTTCTGCATTCATGAAACTCACTCCACTGTTATATGGATGCATTCCCTTCAAACAGTACATCTCCATATGCACAATTACTAGAATGTCCAATTGATCCATTACCTTCTACCTCCATTTACTTCCTCACAATACAATTTCCTATTCTTACTTCCTGATCATCATTACATTTCTTAATTACATAACAGTTATATCCTATTCTTACTTCCTGATCATCATTACATTTCTTAATTACATAACAGTTATAACCTATTCTTACTTCATGATCATCATTACATTTCTTAATTACATTACAGTCACATTTCGAACCTTTTCTCTCCAAGAAGCAATGAACAGATATACATCCAGACCTTCTTATATTCAGCTTTACACTTTCCAATTTAATCTTGTATCTACTCTTTCTTACTATAAATGCCAGCATATTTATTTACCCAATGAGTTTACTAGTATTTTCATTTTGAAACCATTATATTCCTAATAATCAAACTCGTTTTAGAATTCGTTCCCCACAAAACTCCCTACCTCTGCATTTAAGTCGTCATTCAAAATCACCCAGCAACTGCAAACTATTTTCCTTTCCTGATCCATATCCCAGAAATTTCACAAACTTTTGCGCTTGGCTAATACAATCCTTAGGCTGACGCATTTGTATCCTTTCCTCGTTCTCAGTCTTCCTATTACAAGAAGCACTAAAAATACCCTGCCTTTTATCTCTCGGTAACCTGAGAAGAGAAATTCTTCCAAGTCCTGTACACCCTACCCTTTCACCTAGATCTCACTACATAGCATTGTGTCCTCTTACATCCACCCTTCTGAGCTTAACAGCAATCGAACCATTATATTCTTCTGAATCACTTCTACTGCCATTAAAAATTCCAAGACTTATTACGTCATTTTTGTGCTTCATGAGACTGGAAAGAATGCCACTGCTTTAGCACAAATACACATACACACATATATATGCATACATATATACATACATGCATATACTGTATACTGTGTATATATATATATATATATATATATATATATATATATATATATATATATATATATATATATATATATATATAATATAAAGGGTAGTCAAAACACAAGCAAACATAACGAACATATATAAACACAACCGCTGTTCACAGACACACCCTTTACACAACATTTCACGTCAAAATATGAAATATGGACCACATGAACTTTTAAAATGAAACGCTGACAGCTTCATAAGTGGAAACTTTTCAGACTTAATATAGATCATCAGGACGCTCCCGGCAAAGGGGAAACGAGAAGCATTTGTTTGTAAAGGTGGCTGTGAATCTGCATACGAGTTCCTAATGGCGAAATAAATGACTCAGAGCCAAAGGCACTCTATGCTCGCACGACGGACGAATGGCGTCAACACGCTGAAGACAAAAGGTCTTTGTATTTTTCTTTTTCTTTGTGGAAGAATGGCCAAAAAAAAAAAGGGTTGCGTTCGGAATGGTGTGAATGGTTCATTTTCCGATTCAGGCAGTTCGTTCTGGCGGAAGAATGGCTACTCTGTTTTGAAGAAACAGTCGAAATAGACCTGGGTTATTGTCACTGTCACATTCATCTTTAATTTAATGCAGTATCAAGAGCGAATCCCAGTTCGGAAAACTACCATAATTTCTGCCTTTCATATACAGTACCTAACAATTAGGCTCACCGGAGGGGTCAGTCCTATCGTTTCCACACAAAACACATATAAACATGTATATATGTATGTATGTATGTATGTATATATATATATATATATATATATATATATATATATATATATATATA